>NW_027517112.1:0-48307 GCF_048772815.1 Callospermophilus lateralis | reverse complement strand
GTTACAGTTTGAATTTCTAGGTTTCACTCTGTTTTCTCCTATATTGACAGATGCAGCTAGAACTCTAAATCAAACACGGTTTGTGCTAGCTTCTTGAAACTTGACACAATAAAGTAGTTCTACGTTCTATCTCTAAGGTTTGTTTCCTCTTGATGTAGCCTAATGCAGGGACTGGCGAATAACACTTATATTGAAAGGGGTTGCCAAACTTTCAAAAAACTAGAGTCTCCTGAAATCTCAACATATATTTTTTCATCCAATCTTCATGATACATTCAAGTAATGATCAGTACACCATTCCCACTTGGATGCCCAAGTTTTGTTCTTCTAGGTTGAAGCATTCGTTTGCAGGAACAGTTTGAATTTTAAGGTTTCACTCTGTTTTCTCCTATATTGACAGATGCAGTTAGAACTTTAAATCAAACACGGTTTGTGCTAGCTACTTGAAACATGACACAATAAAGTAGTTCTACGTTCTATCCCTAAGGTTTGTTTCCTCTTGATGTAGCCTTAAGCAGAGACTGGCGAATAACACATTCAATGAAAGGCGTTGTTAGGTTGCCAAAAAACTAGAGTCTCCTGAAATCTCAACACATATTTTTTTTCCGACCTTAATGATACTTTCAAGTAATGAGCAGTACACCAATCAAACTTGGATGCCCAAGTTTCGTTCTCCTAGGTTGATGCATTCGTTTGCAGTAACAGTTTGAATTTCTAGGTTTCACTCTGTTTTCTCCTATATTGACAGATGCAGCTAGAACTCTAAATCAAACACGGTTTGTGCTAGCTTCTTGAAACTTGAAAAAATACTGTAGTTCTACGTTGTATCTCTAAGGTTTGTTTCCTCTTGATGTAGCCTAATGCAGGGACTGGCGAATAACACTTTTATTGAAAGGGGTTGCCAAACTTCCCAAAACTAGAGTCTTCGGATATCTCAACATATATTTTTTTTTCCAATCTTCATGATACTTTCGAGTAATGATCAGTACACCAATCCCACTTGGATGCTCAAGTTTCATTCTCCTACGTTGAAGCATTCGTTTGCAGGAACAGTTTGAATTTTTAGGTTTCACTCTGTTTTCTCCTATATTGACAGATGCAGCTAGAACTCTAAATCAAACACGGTTTGTGCTAGCTTCTTGAAACTTGAAAAAATACTGTAGTTCTACGTTGTATCTCTAAGGTTTGTTTCCTCTTGATGTAGCCTAATGCAGGGACTGGCGAATAACACTTTTATTGAAAGGGGTTGCCAAACTTCCCAAAACTAGAGTCTTATGATATCTCAACATATATTTTTTTTTCCAATCTTCATGATACTTTCGAGTAATGATCAGTACACCAATCCCACTTGGATGCTCAAGTTTCATTCTCCTACGTTGAAGCATTCGTTTGCAGTAACAGTTTGAATTTTTAGGTTTCATTCTGCTTTCTCCTATATTGACAAATGTAGTTCAAACTCTAAATCATACACGGTTTGGGGTAGCTTCTTGAAACTTGACACAATAAAGTAGTTCTACATTCTATCCCTAAGGTTTGTTTCCTCTTGTTGTAGCCTTCAGCACAGACTGGCGAATAACACTTTCAATGAAAGGCGTTGTTAGGCTGCCAAAAAACTAGAGTCTCCTGAAATCTCAACACATATTTTTTTCCGACCTTAATGATACTTTCAAGTAATGAGCAGTACACCAATCAAACTTGGATGCCCAAGTTTCGTTCTCCTAGGTTGATGCATTCGTTTGCAGTTACAGTTTGAATTTCTAGGTTTCACTCTGTTTTCTCCTATATTGACAGATGCAGCTAGAACTCTAAATCAAACACGGTTTGTGCTAGCTTCTTGAAACTTGACACAATAAAGTAGTTCTACGTTCTATCTCTAAGGTTTGTTTCCTCTTGATGTAGCCTAATGCAGGGACTGGCGAATAACACTTATATTGAAAGGGGTTGCCAAACTTTCAAAAAACTAGAGTCTCCTGAAATCTCAACATATATTTTTTCATCCAATCTTCATGATACATTCAAGTAATGATCAGTACACCATTCCCACTTGGATGCCCAAGTTTTGTTCTTCTAGGTTGAAGCATTCGTTTGCAGGAACAGTTTGAATTTTAAGGTTTCACTCTGTTTTCTCCTATATTGACAGATGCAGTTAGAACTTTAAATCAAACACGGTTTGTGCTAGCTACTTGAAACATGACACAATAAAGTAGTTCTACGTTCTATCCCTAAGGTTTGTTTCCTCTTGATGTAGCCTTAAGCAGAGACTGGCGAATAACACATTCAATGAAAGGCGTTGTTAGGTTGCCAAAAAACTAGAGTCTCCTGAAATCTCAACACATATTTTTTTTCCGACCTTAATGATACTTTCAAGTAATGAGCAGTACACCAATCAAACTTGGATGCCCAAGTTTCGTTCTCCTAGGTTGATGCATTCGTTTGCAGTAACAGTTTGAATTTCTAGGTTTCACTCTGTTTTCTCCTATATTGACAGATGCAGCTAGAACTCTAAATCAAACACGGTTTGTGCTAGCTTCTTGAAACTTGAAAAAATACTGTAGTTCTACGTTGTATCTCTAAGGTTTGTTTCCTCTTGATGTAGCCTAATGCAGGGACTGGCGAATAACACTTTTATTGAAAGGGGTTGCCAAACTTCCCAAAACTAGAGTCTTCGGATATCTAAACATATATTTTTTTTTCCAATCTTCATGATACTTTCGAGTAATGATCAGTACACCAATCCCACTTGGATGCTCAAGTTTCATTCTCCTACGTTGAAGCATTCGTTTGCAGGAACAGTTTGAATTTTTAGGTTTCACTCTGTTTTCTCCTATATTGACAGATGCAGCTAGAACTCTAAATCAAACACGGTTTGTGCTAGCTTCTTGAAACTTGAAAAAATACTGTAGTTCTACGTTGTATCTCTAAGGTTTGTTTCCTCTTGATGTAGCCTAATGCAGGGACTGGCGAATAACACTTTTATTGAAAGGGGTTGCCAAACTTCCCAAAACTAGAGTCTTATGATATCTCAACATATATTTTTTTTTCCAATCTTCATGATACTTTCGAGTAATGATCAGTACACCAATCCCACTTGGATGCTCAAGTTTCATTCTCCTACGTTGAAGCATTCGTTTGCAGGAACAGTTTGAATTTTTAGGTTTCACTCTGTTTTCTCCTATATTGACAAATGTAGTTCAAACTCTAAATCATACACGGTTTGGGCTAGCTTCTTGAAACTTGACACAATAAAGTAGTTCTACATTCTATCCTAAGGTTTGTTTCCTCTTGATGTAGCCTTCAGCACAGACTGGCGAATAACACTTTCAATGAAAGGCGTTGTTAGGCTGCCAAAAAACTAGAGTCTCCTGAAATCTCAACACATATTTTTTTTCCGACCTTCATGATACTTTCAAGTAATGAGTAGTACACCGATCAAACTTGGATGCCCAAGTTTCGTTCTCCTAGGTTGATGCATTCGTTTGCAGTAACAGTTTGAATTTCTAGGTTTCACTCTGTTTTCTCCTATATTGACAGATGCAGCTAGAACTCTAAATCAAACACGGTTTGTGCTAGCTTCTTGAAAGTTGACACAATAAAGTAGTTCTACGTTCTATCTCTAAGGTTTGTTTCCTCTTGATGTAGCCTAATGCAGGGACTGGCGAATAACACTTTTATTGAAAGGGGTTGCCAAACTTCCCAAAACTAGAGTCTTCGGATATCTCAACATATATTTTTTTTTCCAATCTTCATGATACTTTCGAGTAATGATCAGTACACCAATCCCACTTGGATGCTCAAGTTTCATTCTCCTACGTTGAAGCATTCGTTTGCAGGAACAGTTTGAATTTTTAGGTTTCACTCTGTTTTCTCCTATATTGACAGATGCAGCTAGAACTCTAAATCAAACACGGTTTGTGCTAGCTTCTTGAAACTTGAAAAAATACTGTAGTTCTACGTTGTATTTCTAAGGTTTGTTTCCTCTTGATGTAGCCCAATGCAGGGACTGGCGAATAACACTTATATTGAAAGGGGTTGCCAAACTTTCAAAAAACTAGAGTCCCCTGAAATCTCAACATATATTTTTTCATCCAATCTTCATGATGCATTCAAGTAATGATCAGTACACCATTCTTACTTGGATGCCCAAGTTTTGTTCTTCTAGGTTGAAGCATTCGTTTGCAGGAACAGTTTGAATTTTTAGGTTTCACTCTGTTTTCTCCTATATTGACAGATGCAGTTAGAACTTTAAATCAAACACGGTTTGTGCTAGCTACTTGAAACATGACACAATAAAGTAGTTCTACGTTCTATCCCGAAGGTTTGTTTCCTCTTGATGTAGCCTTAAGCAGAGACTGGCGAATAACACATTCAATGAAAGGCGTTGTTAGGCTGCCAAAAAACTACAGTCTCCTGAAATCTCAACATATATTTTTTCTTCCGACCTTCATGATACTTTCAAGTAATGAGGAGTGCACCAATCAAACTTGGATGCCCAAGTTTCTTTCTCCTAGCTTGAAGCATTCGTTTGCAGGAACAGTTTGAAATTTTAGGTTTCACTCTGTTTTGTCCTATATTGACAGATGCAGTTCGAACTCTAAATCAAACACGGTTTGTGCTAGCTTCTTGAAACTTGACAAAATATTGTAGTTCTACGTTCTATCTCTAAGGTTTGTTTCCTCTTGATGTAGCCTAATGCAGGGAATGGCGAATAACACTTTTATTGAAAGGGGTTTCCAAACTTCCCAAAACTAGAGTCTTCTGAAATCTCAACATATATTTTTGCATCCAATCTTCATGATACTTTCGAGTAATGATCAGTACACCAATCCCACTTGGATGCTCAAGTTTCATTCTCCTACGTTGAAGCATTCGTTTGCAGTAACAGTTTGAATTTTTAGGTTTCATTCTGCTTTCTCCTATATTGACAAATGTAGTTCAAACTCTAAATCATACACGGTTTGGGCTAGCTTCTTGAAACTTGACACAATAAAGTAGTTCTACATTCTATCCCTAAGGTTTGTTTCCTCTTGTTGTAGCCTTCAGCACAGACTGGCGAATAACACTTTCAATGAAAGGCGTTGTTAGGCTGCCAAAAAACTAGAGTCTCCTGAAATCTCAACACATATTTTTTTCCGACCTTAATGATACTTTCAAGTAATGAGCAGTACACCAATCAAACTTGGATGCCCAAGTTTCATTCTCCTAGGTTGATGCATTCGTTTGCAGTTACAGTTTGAATTTCTAGGTTTCACTCTGTTTTCTCCTATATTGACAGATGCAGCTAGAACTCTAAATCAAACACGGTTTGTGCTAGCTTCTTGAAACTTGACACAATAAAGTAGTTCTACGTTCTATCTCTAAGGTTTGTTTCCTCTTGATGTAGCCTAATGCAGGGACTGGCGAATAACACTTATATTGAAAGGGGTTGCCAAACTTTCAAAAAACTAGAGTCTCCTGAAATCTCAACATATATTTTTTCATCCAATCTTCATGATACATTCAAGTAATGATCAGTACACCATTCCCACTTGGATGCCCAAGTTTTGTTCTTCTAGGTTGAAGCATTCGTTTGCAGGAACAGTTTGAATTTTAAGGTTTCACTCTGTTTTCTCCTATATTGACAGATGCAGTTAGAACTTTAAATCAAACACGGTTTGTGCTAGCTACTTGAAACATGACACAATAAAGTAGTTCTACGTTCTATCCCTAAGGTTTGTTTCCTCTTGATGTAGCCTTAAGCAGAGACTGGCGAATAACACATTCAATGAAAGGCGTTGTTAGGTTGCCAAAAAACTAGAGTCTCCTGAAATCTCAACACATATTTTTTTTCCGACCTTAATGATACTTTCAAGTAATGAGCAGTACACCAATCAAACTTGGATGCCCAAGTTTCGTTCTCCTAGGTTGATGCATTCGTTTGCAGTAACAGTTTGAATTTCTAGGTTTCACTCTGTTTTCTCCTATATTGACAGATGCAGCTAGAACTCTAAATCAAACACGGTTTGTGCTAGCTTCTTGAAACTTGAAAAAATACTGTAGTTCTACGTTGTATCTCTAAGGTTTGTTTCCTCTTGATGTAGCCTAATGCAGGGACTGGCGAATAACACTTTTATTGAAAGGGGTTGCCAAACTTCCCAAAACTAGAGTCTTCGGATATCTAAACATATATTTTTTTTTCCAATCTTCATGATACTTTCGAGTAATGATCAGTACACCAATCCCACTTGGATGCTCAAGTTTCATTCTCCTACGTTGAAGCATTCGTTTGCAGGAACAGTTTGAATTTTTAGGTTTCACTCTGTTTTCTCCTATATTGACAGATGCAGCTAGAACTCTAAATCAAACACGGTTTGTGCTAGCTTCTTGAAACTTGAAAAAATACTGTAGTTCTACGTTGTATCTCTAAGGTTTGTTTCCTCTTGATGTAGCCTAATGCAGGGACTGGCGAATAACACTTTTATTGAAAGGGGTTGCCAAACTTCCCAAAACTAGAGTCTTATGATATCTCAACATATATTTTTTTTTCCAATCTTCATGATACTTTCGAGTAATGATCAGTACACCAATCCCACTTGGATGCTCAAGTTTCATTCTCCTACGTTGAAGCATTCGTTTGCAGGAACAGTTTGAATTTTTAGGTTTCACTCTGTTTTCTCCTATATTGACAAATGTAGTTCAAACTCTAAATCATACACGGTTTGGGCTAGCTTCTTTTTTTTTTTTTTTTTTTTTTTTTTTTTTTTTCTTCCCAAAGATCTTTACTTTATTTGAAATAGCATGTAGGGAAGTATAAGGCTAAGGACACTTCCAAAAATAACAGCTTTTCTTGATTAAGAGTCATTAGGTATTTGTACATCATATTTTAAATGAGCTATTTTACCTAAAATTCCAGGGAAATAGTCAAGAGAACTCCACCTAGGATCAGAAAAAAATAAATAAATCTGAAAGACTGGCTTCAAAACCTACCTCTTAGTAAATTCAAGTTTACTAGAATGTTGAAATATTTATGCCCAAGAACATTGTCAAATATTCTTACCACAAAAATAATAAGTATTGAGGTGAAAAATATTTTAATTAGCTTGATTTAATTATTATATACCATAAATCCTAGCATCACTTTGTACATCATGATTATATACAACCATATTTGGTCAATTTACAATTAAAATTAAAAGTAGAAAAATCAGAATTGGTGGAGCCCAAATATCATACTGATAATTCCAAATAAAGCAGATGCCTAAGTGTGAGATTAGGGAAGGAGAGAGTTACAAAGTCCTTTAACTTTAGAAGATGGAAACAGCACCCTTGTTCTTGGATACGCAGAAATAATAGTATCAAATGAGCCATATGACCTAAAGTATTATACAGATTCAATACAATCCCCACCAAAATATGAAGGACATCCTTCACACAACTAGAAAAAAGAGTTCTAAAACTTGGAAGAATAAGAGAGCCAGAATAATCTTGAACAAGAAAAGTGAAGATGGAAGCATCACAACACTAGACCTCAAATTATACCATAGTAACAAAAACAGCATGATATTGGCACCAAAATAAATATTAAGACCAATGGAATAGAAGTCAAATATATAAAAAATAAAAAGCAATAAAACAAAAAAAAACTAAATAATTCAATTAATGAATACATAAAAGAAATAAACAGTCATTTCTCAAAAGAAGAACTGCAAATAGCCAACAAAAAAACAAACTTGAAAAGATGTTCAACATCTCTAGTGATCAGGGAAATGAAAATCAAAACCACATTGAGATTTTGTCTTACTTGAGTAAGAATGAAAATTTCAAGAATACAAATAATAATAAATACCAGAGATAATGTGGGGGGAAGTACACTTGTACATTGTTGGTAGGATGGCAAAGTAGTGCAACTACTCTGGAAAGGAGCATGAAGATTCCTCAAAGAGTAGGAATGGAACCACCATGTAACCCATGTATTCCACTACTTGGTATATATCCAAAGGACTTAATATCAGCATACTATAGTGAAACAGTTGGGCTAGCTTCTTGAAACTTGACACAATAAAGTAGTTCTACATTCTATCCCTAAGGTTTGTTTCCTCTTGATGTAGCCTTCAGCACAGACTGGCGAATAACACTTTCAATGAAAGGCGTTGTTAGGCTGCCAAAAAACTAGAGTCTCCTGAAATCTCAACATATATTTTTTTTCCGACCTTCATGATACTTTCAAGTAATGAGTAGTACACCGATCAAAATTGGATGCCCAAGTTTCGTTCTCCTAGGTTGATGCATTCGTTTGCAGTAACAGTTTGAATTTCTAGGTTTCACTCTGTTTTCTCCTATATTGACAGATGCAGCTAGAACTCTAAATCAAACACGGTTTGTGCTAGCTTCTTGAAAGTTGACACAATAAAGTAGTTCTACGTTCTATCTCTAAGGTTTGTTTCCTCTTGATGTAGCCTAATGCAGGGACTGGCGAATAACACTTATATTGAAAGGGGTTGCCAAACTTTCAAAAAAACTAGAGTCCCCTGAAATCTCAACATATATTTTTTCATCCAATCTTCATGATGCATTCAAGTAATGATCAGTACACCATTCTTACTTGGATGCCCAAGTTTTGTTCTTCTAGGTTGAAGCATTCGTTTGCAGGAACAGTTTGAATTTTTAGGTTTCACTCTGTTTTCTCCTATATTGACAGATGCAGTTAGAACTTTAAATCAAACACGGTTTGTGCTAGCTTCTTGAAAGTTGACACAATAAAGTAGTTCTACGTTCTATCTCTAAGGTTTGTTTCCTCTTGATGTAGCCTAATGCAGGGACTGGCGAATAACACTTATATTGAAAGGGGTTGCCAAACTTTCAAAAAACTAGAGTCCCCTGAAATCTCAACATATATTTTTTCATCCAATCTTCATGATGCATTCAAGTAATGATCAGTACACCATTCTTACTTGGATGCCCAAGTTTTGTTCTTCTAGGTTGAAGCATTCGTTTGCAGGAACAGTTTGAATTTTTAGGTTTCACTCTGTTTTCTCCTATATTGACAGATGCAGTTAGAACTTTAAATCAAACACGGTTTGTGCTAGCTACTTGAAACATGACACAATAAAGTAGTTCTACGTTCTATCCCGAAGGTTTGTTTCCTCTTGATGTAGCCTTAAGCAGAGACTGGCGAATAACACATTCAATGAAAGGCGTTGTTAGGCTGCCAAAAAACTACAGTCTCCTGAAATCTCAACATATATTTTTTCTTCCGACCTTCATGATACTTTCAAGTAATGAGGAGTGCACCAATCAAACTTGGATGCCCAAGTTTCTTTCTCCTAGCTTGAAGCATTCGTTTGCAGGAACAGTTTGAAATTTTAGGTTTCACTCTGTTTTGTCCTATATTGACAGATGCAGTTCGAACTCTAAATCAAACACGGTTTGTGCTAGCTTCTTGAAACTTGACAAAATATTGTAGTTCTACGTTCTATCTCTAAGGTTTGTTTCCTCTTGATGTAGCCTAATGCAGGGACTGGCGAATAACACTTTTATTGAAAGGGGTTTCCAAACTTCCCAAAACTAGAGTCTTCTGAAATCTCAACATATATTTTTGCATCCAATCTTCATGATACTTTCGAGTAATGATCAGTACACCAATCCCACTTGGATGCTCAAGTTTCATTCTCCTACGTTGAAGCATTCGTTTGCAGTAACAGTTTGAATTTTTAGGTTTCATTCTGCTTTCTCCTATATTGACAAATGTAGTTCAAACTCTAAATCATACACGGTTTGGGCTAGCTTCTTGAAACTTGACACAATAAAGTAGTTCTACATTCTATCCCTAAGGTTTGTTTCCTCTTGTTGTAGCCTTCAGCACAGACTGGCGAATAACACTTTCAATGAAAGGCGTTGTTAGGCTGCCAAAAAACTAGAGTCTCCTGAAATCTCAACACATATTTTTTTCCGACCTTAATGATACTTTCAAGTAATGAGCAGTACACCAATCAAACTTGGATGCCCAAGTTTCGTTCTCCTAGGTTGATGCATTCGTTTGCAGTTACAGTTTGAATTTCTAGGTTTCACTCTGTTTTCTCCTATATTGACAGATGCAGCTAGAACTCTAAATCAAACACGGTTTGTGCTAGCTTCTTGAAACTTGACACAATAAAGTAGTTCTACGTTCTATCTCTAAGGTTTGTTTCCTCTTGATGTAGCCTAATGCAGGGACTGGCGAATAACACTTATATTGAAAGGGGTTGCCAAACTTTCAAAAAACTAGAGTCTCCTGAAATCTCAACATATATTTTTTCATCCAATCTCATGATACATTCAAGTAATGATCAGTACACCATTCCCACTTGGATGCCCAAGTTTTGTTCTTCTAGGTTGAAGCATTCGTTTGCAGGAACAGTTTGAATTTTAAGGTTTCACTCTGTTTTCTCCTATATTGACAGATGCAGTTAGAACTTTAAATCAAACACGGTTTGTGCTAGCTACTTGAAACATGACACAATAAAGTAGTTCTACGTTCTATCCCTAAGGTTTGTTTCCTCTTGATGTAGCCTTAAGCAGAGACTGGCGAATAACACATTCAATGAAAGGCGTTGTTAGGTTGCCAAAAAACTAGAGTCTCCTGAAATCTCAACACATATTTTTTTTCCGACCTTAATGATACTTTCAAGTAATGAGCAGTACACCAATCAAACTTGGATGCCCAAGTTTCGTTCTCCTAGGTTGATGCATTCGTTTGCAGTAACAGTTTGAATTTCTAGGTTTCACTCTGTTTTCTCCTATATTGACAGATGCAGCTAGAACTCTAAATCAAACACGGTTTGTGCTAGCTTCTTGAAACTTGAAAAAATACTGTAGTTCTACGTTGTATCTCTAAGGTTTGTTTCCTCTTGATGTAGCCTAATGCAGGGACTGGCGAATAACACTTTTATTGAAAGGGGTTGCCAAACTTCCCAAAACTAGAGTCTTCGGATATCTAAACATATATTTTTTTTTCCAATCTTCATGATACTTTCGAGTAATGATCAGTACACCAATCCCACTTGGATGCTCAAGTTTCATTCTCCTACGTTGAAGCATTCGTTTGCAGGAACAGTTTGAATTTTTAGGTTTCACTCTGTTTTCTCCTATATTGACAGATGCAGCTAGAACTCTAAATCAAACACGGTTTGTGCTAGCTTCTTGAAACTTGAAAAAATACTGTAGTTCTACGTTGTATCTCTAAGGTTTGTTTCCTCTTGATGTAGCCTAATGCAGGGACTGGCGAATAACACTTTTATTGAAAGGGGTTGCCAAACTTCCCAAAACTAGAGTCTTATGATATCTCAACATATATTTTTTTTTCCAATCTTCATGATACTTTCGAGTAATGATCAGTACACCAATCCCACTTGGATGCTCAAGTTTCATTCTCCTACGTTGAAGCATTCGTTTGCAGGAACAGTTTGAATTTTTAGGTTTCACTCTGTTTTCTCCTATATTGACAAATGTAGTTCAAACTCTAAATCATACACGGTTTGGGCTAGCTTCTTGAAACTTGACACAATAAAGTAGTTCTACATTCTATCCCTAAGGTTTGTTTCCTCTTGATGTAGCCTTCAGCACAGACTGGCGAATAACACTTTCAATGAAAGGCGTTGTTAGGCTGCCAAAAAACTAGAGTCTCCTGAAATCTCAACACATATTTTTTTTCCGACCTTCATGATACTTTCAAGTAATGAGTAGTACACCGATCAAACTTGGATGCCCAAGTTTCGTTCTCCTAGGTTGATGCATTCGTTTGCAGTAACAGTTTGAATTTCTAGGTTTCACTCTGTTTTCTCCTATATTGACAGATGCAGCTAGAACTCTAAATCAAACACGGTTTGTGCTAGCTTCTTGAAAGTTGACACAATAAAGTAGTTCTACGTTCTATCTCTAAGGTTTGTTTCCTCTTGATGTAGCCTAATGCAGGGACTGGCGAATAACACTTATATTGAAAGGGGTTGCCAAACTTTCAAAAAACTAGAGTCCCCTGAAATCTCAACATATATTTTTTCATCCAATCTTCATGATACATTCAAGTAATGATCAGTACACCATTCTTACTTGGATGCCCAAGTTTTGTTCTTCTAGGTTGAAGCATTCGTTTGCAGGAACAGTTTGAATTTTTAGGTTTCACTCTGTTTTCTCCTATATTGACAGATGCAGTTAGAACTTTAAATCAAACACGGTTTGTGCTAGCTACTTGAAACATGACACAATAAAGTAGTTCTACGTTCTATCTCTAAGGTTTGTTTCCTCTTGATGTAGCCTTAAGCAGAGACTGGCGAATAACACATTCAATGAAAGGCGTTGTTAGGCTGCCAAAAAACTAGTCTCCTGAAATCTCAACATATATTTTTTCTTCCGACCTTCATGATACTTTCAAGTAATGAGCAGTGCACCAATCAAACTTGGATGCCCAAGTTTCTTTCTCCTAGCTTGAAGCATTCGTTTGCAGGAACAGTTTGAAATTTTAGGTTTCACTCTGTTTTGTCCTATATTGACAGATGCAGTTCGAACTCTAAATCAAACACGGTTTGTGCTAGCTTCTTGAAATTTGACAAAATATTGTAGTTCTACGTTCTATCTCTAAGGTTTGTTTCCTCTTGATGTAGCCTAATGCAGGGACTGGCGAATAACACTTTTATTGAAAGGGGTTTCCAAACTTCCCAAAACTAGAGTCTTCTGAAATCTCAACATATATTTTTGCATCCAATCTTCATGATACTTTCGAGTAATGATCAGTACACCAATCCCACTTGGATGCTCAAGTTTCATTCTCCTACGTTGAAGCATTCGTTTGCAGTAACAGTTTGAATTTTTAGGTTTCATTCTGCTTTCTCCTATATTGACAAATGTAGTTCAAACTCTAAATCATACACGGTTTGGGGTAGCTTCTTGAAACTTGACACAATAAAGTAGTTCTACATTCTATCCTTAAGGTTTGTTTCCTCTTGATGTAGCCTTCAGCACAGACTGGCGAATAACACTTTCAATGAAAGGCGTTGTTAGGCTGCCAAAAAACTAGAGTCTCCTGAAATCTCAACACATATTTTTTTCCGACCTTAATGATACTTTCAAGTAATGAGCAGTACACCAATCAAACTTGGATGCCCAAGTTTCGTTCTCCTAGGTTGATGCATTCGTTTGCAGTAACAGTTTGAATTTCTAGGTTTCACTCTGTTTTCTCCTATATTGACAGATGCAGCTAGAACTCTAAATCAAACACGGTTTGTGCTAGCTTCTTGAAGCTTGACAAAATAAAGTAGTTCTACGTTCTATCTCTAAGGTTTGTTTAATCTTGATGTAGCCTAATGCAGGGACTGGCGAATAACACTTATATTGAAAGGGGTTGCCAAACTTTCAAAAAACTAGAGTCTCCTGAAATCTCAACATATATTTTTTCATCCAATCTTCATGATACATTCAAGTAATGATCAGTACACCATTCCCACTTGGATGCCCAAGTTTTGTTCTTCTAGGTTGAAGCATTCGTTTGCAGGAACAGTTTGAATTTTAAGGTTTCACTCTGTTTTCTCCTATATTGACAGATGCAGTTAGAACTTTAAATCAAACACGGTTTGTGCTAGCTACTTGAAACATGACACAATAAAGTAGTTCTACGTTCTATCCCGAAGGTTTGTTTCCTCTTGATGTAGCCTTAAGCAGAGACTGGCGAATAACACATTCAATGAAAGGCGTTGTTAGGCTGCCAAAAAACTACAGTCTCCTGAAATCTCATCATATATTTTTTCTTCCGACCTTCATGATACTTTCAAGTAATGAGCAGTGCACCAATCAAACTTGGATGCCCAAGTTTCGTTCTCCTAGGTTGAAGCATTCGTTTGCAGGAACAGTTTGAATTTTTAGGTTTCACTCTGTTTTGTCCTATATTGACAGATGCAGTTCGAACTCTAAATCAAACACGGTTTGTGCTAGCTTCTTGAAACTTGACAAAATACTGTAGTTCTACGTTCTATCTCTAACGTTTGTTTCCTCTTGATGTAACCTAATGCAGTTACTGGCGAATAACACTTTTATTGAAAGGGGTTGCCAAACTTCCAAAAACTAGAGTCTTCTGAAATCTCAACATATATTTTTGCATCCAATCTTCATGATACTTTCAAGTAATGATCAGTACACCAATCCCACTTGGATGCTCAAGTTTCATTCTCCTACGTTGAAGCATTCGTTTGCAGTAACAGTTTTAATTTTTAGGTTTCACTGTTTTCTTCTATATTGACAAATGTAGTTCAAACTCTAAATCATACACGGTTTGGGCTAGCTTCTTGAAACTTGACACAATAAAGTAGTTCTACATTCTATCCCTAAGGTTTGTTTCCTCTTGTTGTAGCCTTCAGCACAGACTGGCGAATAACACTTTCAATGAAAGGCGTTGTTAGGCTGCCAAAAAACTAGAGTCTCCTGAAATCTCAACACATATTTTTTTCCGACCTTAATGATACTTTCAAGTAATGAGCAGTACACCAATCAAACTTGGATGCCCAAGTTTCGTTCTCCTAGGTTGATGCATTCGTTTGCAGTAAGAGTTTGAATTTCTAGGTTTCACTCTGTTTTCTCCTATATTGACAGATGTAGCTAGAACTCTAAATCAAACACGGTTTGTGCTAGCTTCTTGAAACTTGACACAATAAAGTAGTTCTACGTTCTATCTCTAAGGTTTGTTTCCTCTTGATGTAGCCTAATGCAGGGACTGGCGAATAACACTTATATTGAAAGGGGTTGCCAAACTTTCAAAAAACTAGAGTCTCCTGAAATCTCAACATATATTTTTTCATCCAATCTTCATGATACATTCAAGTAATGATCAGTACACCATTCCCACTTGGATGCCCAAGTTTTGTTCTTCTAGGTTGAAGCATTCGTTTGCAGGAACAGTTTGAATTTTAAGGTTTCACTCTGTTTTCTCCTATATTGACAGATGCAGTTAGAACTTTAAATCAAACACGGTTTGTGCTAGCTACTTGAAACATGACACAATAAAGTAGTTCTACGTTCTATCCCTAAGGTTTGTTTCCTCTTGATGTAGCCTTAAGCAGAGACTGGCGAATAACACATTCAATGAAAGGCGTTGTTAGGTTGCCAAAAAACTAGAGTCTCCTGAAATCTCAACACATATTTTTTTTCCGACCTTAATGATACTTTCAAGTAATGAGCAGTACACCAATCAAACTTGGATGCCCAAGTTTCGTTCTCCTAGGTTGATGCATTCGTTTGCAGTAACAGTTTGAATTTCTAGGTTTCACTCTGTTTTCTCCTATATTGACAGATGCAGCTAGAACTCTAAATCAAACACGGTTTGTGCTAGCTTCTTGAAACTTGAAAAAATACTGTAGTTCTACGTTGTATCTCTAAGGTTTGTTTCCTCTTGATGTAGCCTAATGCAGGGACTGGCGAATAACACTTTTATTGAAAGGGGTTGCCAAACTTCCCAAAACTAGAGTCTTCGGATATCTAAACATATATTTTTTTTTCCAATCTTCATGATACTTTCGAGTAATGATCAGTACACCAATCCCACTTGGATGCTCAAGTTTCATTCTCCTACGTTGAAGCATTCGTTTGCAGGAACAGTTTGAATTTTTAGGTTTCACTCTGTTTTCTCCTATATTGACAGATGCAGCTAGAACTCTAAATCAAACACGGTTTGTGCTAGCTTCTTGAAACTTGAAAAAATACTGTAGTTCTACGTTGTATCTCTAAGGTTTGTTTCCTCTTGATGTAGCCTAATGCAGGGACTGGCGAATAACACTTTTATTGAAAGGGGTTGCCAAACTTCCCAAAACTAGAGTCTTATGATATCTCAACATATATTTTTTTTTCCAATCTTCATGATACTTTCGAGTAATGATCAGTACACCAATCCCACTTGGATGCTCAAGTTTCATTCTCCTACGTTGAAGCATTCGTTTGCAGGAACAGTTTGAATTTTTAGGTTTCACTCTGTTTTCTCCTATATTGACAAATGTAGTTCAAACTCTAAATCATACACGGTTTGGGCTAGCTTCTTGAAACTTGACACAATAAAGTAGTTCTACATTCTATCCCTAAGGTTTGTTTCCTCTTGATGTAGCCTTCAGCACAGACTGGCGAATAACACTTTCAATGAAAGGCGTTGTTAGGCTGCCAAAAAACTAGAGTCTCCTGAAATCTCAACACATATTTTTTTTCCGACCTTCATGATACTTTCAAGTAATGAGTAGTACACCGATCAAACTTGGATGCCCAAGTTTCGTTCTCCTAGGTTGATGCATTCGTTTGCAGTAACAGTTTGAATTTCTAGGTTTCACTCTGTTTTCTCCTATATTGACAGATGCAGCTAGAACTCTAAATCAAACACGGTTTGTGCTAGCTTCTTGAAAGTTGACACAATAAAGTAGTTCTACGTTCTATCTCTAAGGTTTGTTTCCTCTTGATGTAGCCTAATGCAGGGACTGGCGAATAACACTTATATTGAAAGGGGTTGCCAAACTTTCAAAAAACTAGAGTCTCCTGAAATCTCAACATATATTTTTTCATCCAATCTTCATGATACATTCAAGTAATGATCAGTACACCATTCCCACTTGGATGCCCAAGTTTTGTTCTTCTAGGTTGAAGCATTCGTTTGCAGGAACAGTTTGAATTTTAAGGTTTCACTCTGTTTTCTCCTATATTGACAGATGCAGTTAGAACTTTAAATCAAACACGGTTTGTGCTAGCTACTTGAAACATGACACAATAAAGTAGTTCTACGTTCTATCCCGAAGGTTTGTTTCCTCTTGATGTAGCCTTAAGCAGAGACTGGCGAATAACACATTCAATGAAAGGCGTTGTTAGGATGCCAAAAAACTACAGTCTCCTGAAATCTCATCATATATTTTTTCTTCCGACCTTCATGATACTTTCAAGTAATGAGCAGTGCACCAATCAAACTTGGATGCCCAAGTTTCGTTCTCCTACGTTGAAGCATTCGTTTGCAGGAACAGTTTGAATTTTTAGGTTTCACTCTGTTTTGTCCTATATTGACAGATGCAGTTCGAACTCTAAATCAAACACGGTTTGTGCTAGCTTCTTGAAACTTGACAAAATACTGTAGTTCTACGTTGTATCTCTAAGGTTTGTTTCCTCCTAATGTAGCCTAATGCGGGGACTGGCGAATAACACTTTTATTGAAAGGGGTTGCCAAACTTCCCAAAACTAGAGTCTTCGGATATCTCAACATATATTTTTTTTTCCAATCTTCATGATACTTTCGAGTAATGATCAGTACACCAATCCCACTTGGATGCTCAAGTTTCATTCTCCTACGTTGAAGCATTCGTTTGCAGGAACAGTTTGAATTTTTAGGTTTCACTCTGTTTTCTCCTATATTGACAGATGCAGCTAGAACTCTAAATCAAACACGGTTTGTGCTAGCTTCTTGAAACTTGAAAAAATACTGTAGTTCTACGTTGTATCTCTAAGGTTTGTTTCCTCTTGATGTAGCCTAATGCAGGGACTGGCGAATAACACTTTTATTGAAAGGGGTTGCCAAACTTCCCAAAACTAGAGTCTTCTGATATCTCAACATATATTTTTTTTTTTCCAATCTTCATGATACTTTCGAGTAATGATCAGTACACCAATCCCACTTGGATGCTCAAGTTTCATTCTCCTACGTTGAAGCATTCGTTTGCAGGAACAGTTTGAATTTTTAGGTTTCACTCTGTTTTCTCCTATATTGATAAATGTAGTTCAAACTCTAAATCATACACGGTTTGGGCTAGCTTCTTGAAACTTGACACAATAAAGTAGTTCTACATTCTATCCCTAAGGTTTGTTTCCTCTTGATGTAGCCTTCAGCACAGACTGGCGAATAACACTTTCAATGAAAGGCGTTGTTAGGCTGCCAAAAAACTAGAGTCTCCTGAAATCTCAACACATATTTTTTTTCCGACCTTCATGATACTTTCAAGTAATGAGTAGTACACCGATCAAACTTGGATGCCCAAGTTTCGTTCTCCTAGGTTGATGCATTCGTTTGCAGTAACAGTTTGAATTTCTAGGTTTCACTCTGTTTTCTCCTATATTGACAGATGCAGCTAGAACTCTAAATCAAACACGGTTTGTGCTAGCTTCTTGAAAGTTGACACAATAAAGTAGTTCTACGTTCTATCTCTAAGGTTTGTTTCCTCTTGAGGTAGCCTAATGCAGGGACTGGCGAATAACACTTATATTGAAAGGGGTTGCCAAACTTTCAAAAAACTAGAGTCCCCTGAAATCTCAACATATATTTTTTCATCCAATCTTCATGATACATTCAAGTAATGATCAGTACACCATTCTTACTTGGATGCCCAAGTTTTGTTCTTCTAGGTTGAAGCATTCGTTTGCAGGAACAGTTTGAATTTTTAGGTTTCACTCTGTTTTCTCCTATATTGACAGATGCAGTTAGAACTTTAAATCAAACACGGTTTGTGCTAGCTACTTGAAACATGACACAATAAAGTAGTTCTACGTTCTATCCCTAAGGTTTGTTTCCTCTTGATGTAGCCTTAAGCAGAGACTGGCGAATAACACATTCAATGAAAGGCGTTGTTAGGCTGCCAAAAAACTACAGTCTCCTGAAATCTCAACATATATTTTTTCTTCCGACCTTCATGATACTTTCAAGTAATGAGCAGTGCACCAATCAAACTTGGATGCCCAAGTTTCTTTCTCCTAGCTTGAAGCATTCGTTTGCAGGAACAGTTTGAAATTTTAGGTTTCACTCTGTTTTGTCCTATATTGACAGATGCAGTTCGAACTCTAAATCAAACACGGTTTGTGCTAGCTTCTTGAAACTTGACAAAATATTGTAGTTCTACGTTCTATCTCTAAGGTTTGTTTCCTCTTGATGTAGCCTAATGCAGGGACTGGCGAATAACGCTTTCATTGAAAGGGGTTTCCAAACTTCCCAAAACTAGAGTCTTCTGAAATCTCAACATATATTTTTGCATCCAATCTTCATGATACTTTCGAGTAATGATCAGTACACCAATCCCACTTGGATGCTCAAGTTTCATTCTCCTACGTTGAAGCATTCGTTTGCAGTAACAGTTTGAATTTTTAGGTTTCATTCTGCTTTCTCCTATATTGACAAATGTAGTTCAAACTCTAAATCATACACGGTTTGGGGTAGCTTCTTAAAACTTGACACAATAAAGTAGTTCTACATTCTATCCTTAAGGTTTGTTTCCTCTTGATGTAGCCTTCAGCACAGACTGGCGAATAACACTTTCAATGAAAGGCGTTGTTAGGCTGCCAAAAAACTAGAGTCTCCTGAAATCTCAACACATATTTTTTTCCGACCTTAATGATACTTTCAAGTAATGAGCAGTACACCAATCAAACTTGGATGCCCAAGTTTCGTTCTCCTAGGTTGATGCATTCGTTTGCAGTAACAGTTTGAATTTCTAGGTTTCACTCTGTTTTCTCCTATATTGACAGATGCAGCTAGAACTCTAAATCAAACACGGTTTGTGCTAGCTTCTTGAAGCTTGACAAAATAAAGTAGTTCTACGTTCTATCTATAAGGTTTGTTTCCTCTTGATGTAGCCTAATGCAGGGACTGGCGAATAACACTTATATTGAAAGGGGTTGCCAAACTTTCAAAAAACTAGAGTCTCCTGAAATCTCAACATATATTTTTTCATCCAATCTTCATGATACATTCAAGTAATGATCAGTACACCATTCCCACTTGGATGCCCAAGTTTTGTTCTTCTAGGTTGAAGCATTCGTTTGCAGGAACAGTTTGAATTTTAAGGTTTCACTCTGTTTTCTCCTATATTGACAGATGCAGTTAGAACTTTAAATCAAACACGGTTTGTGCTAGCTACTTGAAACATGACACAATAAAGTAGTTCTACGTTCTATCCCGAAGGTTTGTTTCCTCTTGATGTAGCCTTAAGCAGAGACTGGCGAATAACACATTCAATGAAAGGCGTTGTTAGGCTGCCAAAAAACTACAGTCTCCTGAGATCTCATCATATATTTTTTCTTCCGACCTTCATGATACTTTCAAGTAATGAGCAGTGCACCAATCAAACTTGGATGCCCAAGTTTCGTTCTCCTAGGTTGAAGCATTCGTTTGCAGGAACAGTTTGAATTTTTAGGTTTCACTCTGTTTTGTCCTATATTGACAGATGCAGTTCGAACTCTAAATCAAACACGGTTTGTGCTAGCTTCTTGAAACTTGACAAAATACTGTAGTTCTACGTTCTATCTCTAACGTTTGTTTCCTCTTGATGTAACCTAATGCAGTTACTGGCGAATAACACTTTTATTGAAAGGGGTTGCCAAACTTCCAAAAACTAGAGTCTTCTGAAATCTCAACATATATTTTTGCATCCAATCTTCAGGATACTTTCAAGTAATGATCAGTACACCAATCCCACTTGGATGCTCAAGTTTCATTCTCCTACGTTGAAGCATTCGTTTGCAGTAACAGTTTTAATTTTTAGGTTTCACTGTTTTCTTCCATATTGACAAATGTAGTTCAAACTCTAAATCATACACGGTTTGGGCTAGCTTCTTGAAACTTGACACAATAAAGTAGTTCTACATTCTATCCCTAAGGTTTGTTTCCTCTTGTTGTAGCCTTCAGCACAGACTGGCGAATAACACTTTCAATGAAAGGCGTTGTTAGGCTGCCAAAAAACTAGAGTCTCCTGAAATCTCAACACATATTTTTTTCCGACCTTAATGATACTTTCAAGTAATGAGCAGTACACCAATCAAACTTGGATGCCCAAGTTTCGTTCTCCTAGGTTGATGCATTCGTTTGCAGTTACAGTTTGAATTTCTAGGTTTCACTCTGTTTTCTCCTATATTGACAGATGCAGCTAGAACTCTAAATCAAACACGGTTTGTGCTAGCTTCTTGAAGCTTGACAAAATAAAGTAGTTCTACGTTCTATCTATAAGGTTTGTTTCCTCTTGATGTAGCCTAATGCAGGGACTGGCGAATAACACTTATATTGAAAGGGGTTGCCAAACTTTCAAAAAACTAGAGTCTCCTGAAATCTCAACATATATTTTTTCATCCAATCTTCATGATACATTCAAGTAATGATCAGTACACCATTCCCACTTGGATGCCCAAGTTTTGTTCTTCTAGGTTGAAGCATTCGTTTGCAGGAACAGTTTGAATTTTAAGGTTTCACTCTGTTTTCTCCTATATTGACAGATGCAGTTAGAACTTTAAATCAAACACGGTTTGTGCTAGCTACTTGAAACATGACACAATAAAGTAGTTCTACGTTCTATCCCTAAGGTTTGTTTCCTCTTGATGTAGCCTTAAGCAGAGACTGGCGAATAACACATTCAATGAAAGGCGTTGTTAGGTTGCCAAAAAACTAGAGTCTCCTGAAATCTCAACACATATTTTTTTTCCGACCTTAATGATACTTTCAAGTAATGAGCAGTACACCAATCAAACTTGGATGCCCAAGTTTCGTTCTCCTAGGTTGATGCATTCGTTTGCAGTAACAGTTTGAATTTCTAGGTTTCACTCTGTTTTCTCCTATATTGACAGATGCAGCTAGAACTCTAAATCAAACACGGTTTGTGCTAGCTTCTTGAAACTTGAAAAAATACTGTAGTTCTACATTGTATCTCTAAGGTTTGTTTCCTCTTGATGTAGCCTAATGCAGGGACTGGCGAATAACACTTTTATTGAAAGGGGTTGCCAAACTTCCCAAAACTAGAGTCTTCGGATATCTAAACATATATTTTTTTTTCCAATCTTCATGATACTTTCGAGTAATGATCAGTACACCAATCCCACTTGGATGCTCAAGTTTCATTCTCCTACGTTGAAGCATTCGTTTGCAGGAACAGTTTGAATTTTTAGGTTTCACTCTGTTTTCTCCTATATTGACAGATGCAGCTAGAACTCTAAATCAAACACGGTTTGTGCTAGCTTCTTGAAACTTGAAAAAATACTGTAGTTCTACGTTGTATCTCTAAGGTTTGTTTCCTCTTGATGTAGCCTAATGCAGGGACTGGCGAATAACACTTTTATTGAAAGGGGTTGCCAAACTTCCCAAAACTAGAGTCTTCTGATATCTCAACATATATTTTTTTTTTCCAATCTTCATGATACTTTCGAGTAATGATCAGTACACCAATCCCACTTGGATGCTCAAGTTTCATTCTCCTACGTTGAAGCATTCGTTTGCAGGAACAGTTTGAATTTTTAGGTTTCACTCTGTTTTCTCCTATATTGACAAATGTAGTTCAAACTCTAAATCATACACGGTTTGGGCTAGCTTCTTGAAACTTGACAAAATAAAGTAGTTCTACATTCTATCCCTAAGGTTTGTTTCCTCTTGATGTAGCCTTCAGCACAGACTGGCGAATAACACTTTCAATGAAAGGCGTTGTTAGGCTGCCAAAAAACTAGAGTCTCCTGAAATCTCAACACATATTTTTTTTCCGACCTTCATGATACTTTCAAGTAATGAGTAGTACACCGATCAAACTTGGATGCCCAAGTTTCGTTCTCCTAGGTTGATGCATTCGTTTGCAGTAACAGTTTGAATTTCTAGGTTTCACTCTGTTTTCTCCTATATTGACAGATGCAGCTAGAACTCTAAATCAAACACGGTTTGTGCTAGCTTCTTGAAAGTTGACACAATAAAGTAGTTCTACGTTCTATCTCTAAGGTTTGTTTCCTCTTGATGTAGCCTAATGCAGGGACTGGCGAATAACACTTATATTGAAAGGGGTTGCCAAACTTTCAAAAAACTAGAGTCCCCTGAAATCTCAACATATATTTTTTCATCCAATCTTCATGATACATTCAAGTAATGATCAGTACACCATTCTTACTTGGATGCCCAAGTTTTGTTCTTCTAGGTTGAAGCATTCGTTTGCAGGAACAGTTTGAATTTTTAGGTTTCACTGTTTTCTCCTATATTGACAGATGCAGTTAGAACTTTAAATCAAACACGGTTTGTGCTAGCTACTTGAAACATGACACAATAAAGTAGTTCTACGTTCTATCCCGAAGGTTTGTTTCCTCTTGATGTAGCCTTAAGCAGAGACTGGCGAATAACACATTCAATGAAAGGCGTTGTTAGGCTGCCAAAAAACTACAGTCTCCTGAAATCTCATCATATATTTTTTCTTCCGACCTTCATGATACTTTCAAGTAATGAGCAGTGCACCAATCAAACTTGGATGCCCAAGTTTCGTTCTCCTAGGTTGAAGCATTCGTTTGCAGGAACAGTTTGAATTTTTAGGTTTCACTCTGTTTTGTCCTATATTGACAGATGCAGTTCGAACTCTAAATCAAACACGGTTTGTGCTAGCTTCTTGAAACTTGACAAAATACTGTAGTTCTACGTTCTATCTCTAACGTTTGTTTCCTCTTGATGTAACCTAATGCAGTTACTGGCGAATAACACTTTTATTGAAAGGGGTTGCCAAACTTCCAAAAACTAGAGTCTTCTGAAATCTCAACATATATTTTTGCATCCAATCTTCATGATACTTTCAAGTAATGATCAGTACACCAATCCCACTTGGATGCTCAAGTTTCATTCTCCTACGTTGAAGCATTCGTTTGCAGTAACAGTTTTAATTTTTAGGTTTCACTGTTTTCTTCTATATTGACAAATGTAGTTCAAACTCTAAATCATACACGGTTTGGGCTAGCTTCTTGAAACTTGACACAATAAAGTAGTTCTACATTCTATCCCTAAGGTTTGTTTCCTCTTGTTGTAGCCTTCAGCACAGACTGGCGAATAACACTTTCAATGAAAGGCGTTGTTAGGCTGCCAAAAAACTAGAGTCTCCTGAAATCTCAACACATATTTTTTTCCGACCTTAATGATACTTTCAAGTAATGAGCAGTACACCAATCAAACTTGGATGCCCAAGTTTCGTTCTCCTAGGTTGAAGCATTCGTTTGCAGGAACAGTTTGAATTTTTAGGTTTCACTCTGTTTTCTCCTATATTGACAGATGCAGCTAGAACTCTAAGTCAAACACGGTTTGTGCTAGCTTCTTGAAGCTTGACAAAATAAAGTAGTTCTACGTTCTATCTCTAAGGTTTGTTTCCTCTTGATGTAGCCTAATGCAGGGACTGGCGAATAACACTTATATTGAAAGGGGTTGCCAAACTTTCAAAAAACTAGAGTCTCCTGAAATCTCAACATATATTTTTTCATCCAATCTTCATGATACATTCAAGTAATGATCAGTACACCATTCCCACTTGGATGCCCAAGTTTTGTTCTTCTAGGTTGAAGCATTCGTTTGCAGGAACAGTTTGAATTTTAAGGTTTCACTCTGTTTTCTCCTATATTGACAGATGCAGTTAGAACTTTAAATCAAACACGGTTTGTGCTAGCTACTTGAAACATGACACAATAAAGTAGTTCTACGTTCTATCCCGAAGGTTTGTTTCCTCTTGATGTAGCCTTAAGCAGAGACTGGCGAATAACACATTCAATGAAAGGCGTTGTTAGGCTGCCAAAAAACTACAGTCTCCTGAAATCTCATCATATATTTTTTCTTCCGACCTTCATGATACTTTCAAGTAATGAGCAGTGCACCAATCAAACTTGGATGCCCAAGTTTCGTTCTCCTAGGTTGAAGCATTCGTTTGCAGGAACAGTTTGAATTTTTAGGTTTCACTCTGTTTTGTCCTATATTGACAGATGCAGTTCGAACTCTAAATCAAACACGGTTTGTGCTAGCTTCTTGAAACTTGACAAAATACTGTAGTTCTACGTTCTATCTCTAACGTTTGTTTCCTCTTGATGTAACCTAATGCAGTTACTGGCGAATAACACTTTTATTGAAAGGGGTTGCCAAACTTCCAAAAACTAGAGTCTTCTGAAATCTCAACATATATTTTTGCATCCAATCTTCATGATACTTTCAAGTAATGATCAGTACACCAATCCCACTTGGATGCTCAAGTTTCATTCTCCTACGTTGAAGCATTCGTTTGCAGTAACAGTTTTAATTTTTAGGTTTCACTGTTTTCTTCTATATTGACAAATGTAGTTCAAACTCTAAATCATACACGGTTTGGGCTAGCTTCTTGAAACTTGACACAATAAAGTAGTTCTACATTCTATCCCTAAGGTTTGTTTCCTCTTGTTGTAGCCTTCAGCACAGACTGGCGAATAACACTTTCAATGAAAGGCGTTGTTAGGCTGCCAAAAAACTAGAGTCTCCTGAAATCTCAACACATATTTTTTTCCGACCTTAATGATACTTTCAAGTAATGAGCAGTACACCAATCAAACTTGGATGCCCAAGTTTCGTTCTCCTAGGTTGAAGCATTCGTTTGCAGGAACAGTTTGAATTTTTAGGTTTCACTCTGTTTTCTCCTATATTGACAGATGCAGCTAGAACTCTAAGTCAAACACGGTTTGTGCTAGCTTCTTGAAACTTGACACAATAAAGTAGTTCTACGTTCTATCTCTAAGATTTGTTTCCTCTTGATGTAGCCTAATGCAGGGACTGGCAAATAACACTTATATTGAAAGGGGTTGCCAAACTTTCAAAAAACTAGAGTCTCCTGAAATCTCAACATATATTTTTTCATCCAATCTTCATGATACATTCAAGTAATGATCAGTACACCATTCCCACTTGGATGCCCAAGTTTTGTTCTTCTAGGTTGAAGCATTCGTTTGCAGGAACAGTTTGAATTTTTAGGTTTCACTCTGTTTTCTCCTATACTGACAGATGCAGTTAGAACTTTAAATCAAATACGGTTTGTGCTAGCTACTTGAAACATGACACAATAAAGTAGTTCTACGTTCTATCCCTAAGGTTTGTTTCCTCTTGATGTAGCCTTAAGCAGAGACTGGCAAATAACACATTCAATGAAAGGCGTTGTTAGGCTGCCAAAAAACTACAGTCTCCTGAAATCTCATCATATATTTTTTCTTCCGAACTTCATGATACTTTCAAGTAATGAGCAGTGCACCAATCAAACTTGGATGCCCAAGTTTCATTCTCCTAGGTTGAAGCATTCGTATGCAGTAACAGTTTGAATTTTTAGGTTTCACTCTGTTTTCTCCTATATTGACAGATGCAGCTAGAACTCTAAATCAAACACGGTTTGTGCTACCTTCTTGAAACTTGACACAATAAAGTAGTTCGACGTTCTATCTCTAAGGTTTGTTTCCTCTTGATGTAGCCTAATGCAGGGACTGGCGAATAACACTTATATTGAAAGGGGTTGCCAAACTTTCAAAAAACTAGAGTCCCCTTAAATCTCAACATATATTTTTTCATCCAATCTTCATGATGCATTCAAGTAATGATCAGTACACCATTCTTACTTGGATGCCCAAGTTTTGTTCTTCTAGGTTGAAGCATTCGTTTGCAGGAACAGTTTGAATTTTTAGGTTTCACTCTGTTTTCTCCTATATTGACAGATGCAGTTAGAACTTTAAATCAAACACGGTTTGTGCTAGCTACTTGAAACATGACACAATAAAGTAGTTCTACGTTCTATCCCTAAGGTTTGTTTCCTCTTGATGTAGCCTTAAGCAGAGACTGGCGAATAACACATTCAATGAAAGGCGTTGTTAGGCTGCCAAAAAACTACAGTCTCCTGAAATCTCAACATATATTTTTTCTTCCGACCTTCATGATACTTTCAAGTAATGAGCAGTGCACCAATCAAACTTGGATGCCCAAGTTTCTTTCTCCTAGCTTGAAGCATTCGTTTGCAGGAACAGTTTGAAATTTTAGGTTTCACTCTGTTTTGTCCTATATTGACAGATGCAGTTCGAACTCTAAATCAAACACGGTTTGTGCTAGCTTCTTGAAACTTGACAAAATATTGTAGTTCTACGTTCTATCTCTAAGGTTTGTTTCCTCTTGATGTAGCCTAATGCAGGGACTGGCGAATAACACTTTTATTGAAAGGGGTTTCCAAACTTCCCAAAACTAGAGTCTTCTGAAATAACATATATTTTTTTTTCCAATCTTCATGATACTTTCGAGTAATGATCAGTACACCAATCCCACTTGGATGCTCAAGTTTCATTCTCCTACGTTGAAGCATTCGTTTGCAGTAACAGTTTGAATTTTTAGGTTTCATTCTGCTTTCTCCTATATTGACAAATGTAGTTCAAACTCTAAATCATACACGGTTTGGGGTAGCTTCTTGAAACTTGACACAATAAAGTAGTTCTACATTCTATCCTTAAGGTTTGTTTCCTCTTGATGTAGCCTTCAGCACAGACTGGCGAATAACACTTTCAATGAAAGGCGTTGTTAGGCTGCCAAAAAACTAGAGTCTCCTGAAATCTCAACACATATTTTTTTCCGACCTTAATGATACTTTCAAGTAATGAGCAGTACACCAATCAAACTTGGATGCCCAAGTTTCGTTCTCCTAGGTTGATGCATTCGTTTGCAGTAACAGTTTGAATTTCTAGGTTTCACTCTGTTTTCTCCTATATTGACAGATGCAGCTAGAACTCTAAATCAAACACGGTTTGTGCTAGCTTCTTGAAGCTTGACAAAATAAAGTAGTTCTACGTTCTATCTCTAAGGTTTGTTTCCTCTTGATGTAGCCTAATGCAGGGACTGGCGAATAACACTTATATTGAAAGGGGTTGCCAAACTTTCAAAAAACTAGAGTCTCCTGAAATCTCAACATATATTTTTTCATCCAATCTTCATGATACATTCAAGTAATGATCACTACACCATTCCCACTTGGATGCCCAAGTTTTGTTCTCTAGGTTGAAGCATTCGTTTGCAGGAACAGTTTGAATTTTAAGGTTTCACTCTGTTTTCTCCTATATTGACAGATGCAGTTAGAACTTTAAATCAAACACGGTTTGTGCTAGCTACTTGAAACATGACACAATAAAGTAGTTCTACGTTCTATCCCGAAGGTTTGTTTCCTCTTGATGTAGCCTTAAGCAGAGACTGGCGAATAACACATTCAATGAAAGGCGTTGTTAGGCTGCCAAAAAACTACAGTCTCCTGAGATCTCATCATATATTTTTTCTTCCGACCTTCATGATACTTTCAAGTAATGAGCAGTGCACCAATCAAACTTGGATGCCCAAGTTTCGTTCTCCTAGGTTGAAGCATTCGTTTGCAGGAACAGTTTGAATTTTTAGGTTTCACTCTGTTTTGTCCTATATTGACAGATGCAGTTCGAACTCTAAATCAAACACGGTTTGTCCTAGCTTCTTGAAACTTGACAAAATACTGTAGTTCTACGTTCTATCTCTAACGTTTGTTTCCTCTTGATGTAACCTAATGCAGTTACTGGCGAATAACACTTTTATTGAAAGGGGTTGCCAAACTTCCAAAAACTAGAGTCTTCTGAAATCTCAACATATATTTTTGCATCCAATCTTCATGATACTTTCAAGTAATGATCAGTACACCAATCCCACTTGGATGCTCAAGTTTCATTCTCCTACGTTGAAGCATTCGTTTGCAGTAACAGTTTTAATTTTTAGGTTTCACTGTTTTCTTCCATATTGACAAATGTAGTTCAAACTCTAAATCATACACGGTTTGGGCTAGCTTCTTGAAACTTGACACAATAAAGTAGTTCTACATTCTATCCCTAAGGTTTGTTTCCTCTTGTTGTAGCCTTCAGCACAGACTGGCGAATAACACTTTCAATGAAAGGCGTTGTTAGGCTGCCAAAAAACTAGAGTCTCCTGAAATCTCAACACATATTTTTTTTCCGACCTTCATGATACTTTCAAGTAATGAGTAGTACACCGATCAAACTTGGATGCCCAAGTTTCGTTCTCCTAGGTTGATGCATTCGTTTGCAGTAACAGTTTGAATTTCTAGGTTTCACTCTGTTTTCTCCTATATTGACAGATGCAGCTAGAACTCTAAATCAAACACGGTTTGTGCTAGCTTCTTGAAAGTTGACACAATAAAGTAGTTCTACGTTCTATCTCTAAGGTTTGTTTCCTCTTGATGTAGCCTAATGCAGGGACTGGCGAATAACACTTATATTGAAAGGGGTTGCCAAACTTTCAAAAAACTAGAGTCCCCTGAAATCTCAACATATATTTTTTCATCCAATCTTCATGATACATTCAAGTAATGATCAGTACACCATTCTTACTTGGATGCCCAAGTTTTGTTCTTCTAGGTTGAAGCATTCGTTTGCAGGAACAGTTTGAATTTTTAGGTTTCACTGTTTTCTCCTATATTGACAGATGCAGTTAGAACTTTAAATCAAACACGGTTTGTGCTAGCTACTTGAAACATGACACAATAAAGTAGTTCTACGTTCTATCCCTAAGGTTTGTTTCCTCTTGATGTAGCCTTAAGCAGAGACTGGCGAATAACACATTCAATGAAAGGCGTTGTTAGGCTGCCAAAAAACTACAGTCTCCTGAAATCTCAACATATATTTTTTCTTCCGACCTTCATGATACTTTCAAGTAATGAGCAGTGCACCAATCAAACTTGGATGCCCAAGTTTCTTTCTCCTAGCTTGAAGCATTCGTTTGCAGGAACAGTTTGAAATTTTAGGTTTCACTCTGTTTTGTCCTATATTGACAGATGCAGTTCGAACTCTAAATCAAACACGGTTTGTGCTAGCTTCTTGAAACTTGACACAATAAAGTAGTTCTACATTCTATCCTTAAGGTTTGTTTCCTCTTGATGTAGCCTTCAGCACAGACTGGCGAATAACACTTTCAATGAAAGGCGTTGTTAGGCTGCCAAAAAACTAGAGTCTCCTGAAATCTCAACACATATTTTTTTCCGACCTTAATGATACTTTCAAGTAATGAGCAGTACACCAATCAAACTTGGATGCCCAAGTTTCGTTCTCCTAGGTTGATGCATTCGTTTGCAGTAACAGTTTGAATTTCTAGGTTTCACTCTGTTTTCTCCTATATTGACAGATGCAGCTAGAACTCTAAATCAAACACGGTTTGTGCTAGCTTCTTGAAGCTTGACAAAATAAAGTAGTTCTACGTTCTATCTCTAAGGTTTGTTTCCTCTTGATGTAGCCTAATGCAGGGACTGGCGAATAACACTTATATTGAAAGGGGTTGCCAAACTTTCAAAAAACTAGAGTCTCCTGAAATCTCAACATATATTTTTTCATCCAATCTTCATGATACATTCAAGTAATGATCAGTACACCATTCCCACTTGGATGCCCAAGTTTTGTTCTTCTAGGTTGAAGCATTCGTTTGCAGGAACAGTTTGAATTTTAAGGTTTCACTCTGTTTTCTCCTATATTGACAGATGCAGTTAGAACTTTAAATCAAACACGGTTTGTGCTAGCTACTTGAAACATGACACAATAAAGTAGTTCTACATTCTATCCCGAAGGTTTGTTTCCTCTTGATGTAGCCTTAAGCAGAGACTGGCGAATAACACATTCAATGAAAGGCGTTGTTAGGCTGCCAAAAAACTACAGTCTCCTGAAATCTCATCATATATTTTTTCTTCCGACCTTCATGATACTTTCAAGTAATGAGCAGTGCACCAATCAAACTTGGATGCCCAAGTTTCGTTCTCCTAGGTTGAAGCATTCGTTTGCAGGAACAGTTTGAATTTTTAGGTTTCACTCTGTTTTGTCCTATATTGACAGATGCAGTTCGAACTCTAAATCAAACACGGTTTGTGCTAGCTTCTTGAAACTTGACAAAATACTGTAGTTCTACGTTCTATCTCTAACGTTTGTTTCCTCTTGATGTAACCTAATGCAGTTACTGGCGAATAACACTTTTATTGAAAGGGGTTGCCAAACTTCCAAAAACTAGAGTCTTCTGAAATCTCAACATATATTTTTGCATCCAATCTTCATGATACTTTCAAGTAATGATCAGTACACCAATCCCACTTGGATGCTCAAGTTTCATTCTCCTACGTTGAAGCATTCGTTTGCAGTAACAGTTTTAATTTTTAGGTTTCACTGTTTTCTTCTATATTGACAAATGTAGTTCAAACTCTAAATCATACACGGTTTGGGCTAGCTTCTTGAAACTTGACACAATAAAGTAGTTCTACATTCTATCCCTAAGGTTTGTTTCCTCTTGTTGTAGCCTTCAGCACAGACTGGCGAATAACACTTTCAATGAAAGGCGTTGTTAGGCTGCCAAAAAACTAGAGTCTCCTGAAATCTCAACACATATTTTTTTCCGACCTTAATGATACTTTCAAGTAATGAGCAGTACACCAATCAAACTTGGATGCCCAAGTTTCGTTCTCCTAGGTTGAAGCATTCGTTTGCAGGAACAGTTTGAATTTTTAGGTTTCACTCTGTTTTCTCCTATATTGACAGATGCAGCTAGAACTCTAAGTCAAATACGGTTTGTGCTAGCTTCTTGAAACTTGACACAATAAAGTAGTTCTACGTTCTATCTCTAAGATTTGTTTCCTCTTGATGTAGCCTAATGCAGGGACTGGCAAATAACACTTATATTGAAAGGGGTTGCCAAACTTTCAAAAAACTAGAGTCTCCTGAAATCTCAACATATATTTTTTCATCCAATCTTCATGATACATTCAAGTAATGATCAGTACACCATTCCCACTTGGATGCCCAAGTTTTGTTCTTCTAGGTTGAAGCATTCGTTTGCAGGAACAGTTTGAATTTTTAGGTTTCACTCTGTTTTCTCCTATACTGACAGATGCAGTTAGAACTTTAAATCAAATACGGTTTGTGCTAGCTACTTGAAACATGACACAATAAAGTAGTTCTACGTTCTATCCCTAAGGTTTGTTTCCTCTTGATGTAGCCTTAAGCAGAGACTGGCAAATAACACATTCAATGAAAGGCGTTGTTAGGCTGCCAAAAAACTACAGTCTCCTGAAATCTCATCATATATTTTTTCTTCCGAACTTCATGATACTTTCAAGTAATGAGCAGTGCACCAATCAAACTTGGATGCCCAAGTTTCATTCTCCTAGGTTGAAGCATTCGTATGCAGTAACAGTTTGAATTTTTAGGTTTCACTCTGTTTTCTCCTATATTGACAGATGCAGCTAGAACTCTAAATCAAACACGGTTTGTGCTACCTTCTTGAAACTTGACACAATAAAGTAGTTCGACGTTCTATCTCTAAGGTTTGTTTCCTCTTGATGTAGCCTAATGCAGGGACTGGCGAATAACACTTATATTGAAAGGGGTTGCCAAACTTTCAAAAAACTAGAGTCCCCTGAAATCTCAACATATATTTTTTCATCCAATCTTCATGATGCATTCAAGTAATGATCAGTACACCATTCTTACTTGGATGCCCAAGTTTTGTTCTTCTAGGTTGAAGCATTCGTTTGCAGGAACAGTTTGAATTTTTAGGTTTCACTCTGTTTTCTCCTATATTGACAGATGCAGTTAGAACTTTAAATCAAACACGGTTTGTGCTAGCTACTTGAAACATGACACAATAAAGTAGTTCTACGTTCTATCCCTAAGGTTTGTTTCCTCTTGATGTAGCCTTAAGCAGAGACTGGCGAATAACACATTCAATGAAAGGCATTGTTAGGCTGCCAAAAAACTACAGTCTCCTGAAATCTCAACATATATTTTTTCTTCCGACCTTCATGATACTTTCAAGTAATGAGCAGTGCACCAATCAAACTTGGATGCCCAAGTTTCTTTCTCCTAGCTTGAAGCATTCGTTTGCAGGAACAGTTTGAAATTTTAGGTTTCACTCTGTTTTGTCCTATATTGACAGATGCAGTTCGAACTCTAAATCAAACACGGTTTGTGCTAGCTTCTTGAAACTTGACAAAATATTGTAGTTCTACGTTCTATCTCTAAGGTTTGTTTCCTCTTGATGTAGCCTAATGCAGGGACTGGCGAATAACACTTTTATTGAAAGGGGTTTCCAAACTTCCCAAAACTAGAGTCTTCTGAAATAACATATATTTTTTTTTCCAATCTTCATGATACTTTCGAGTAATGATCAGTACACCAATCCCACTTGGATGCTCAAGTTTCATTCTCCTACGTTGAAGCATTCGTTTGCAGTAACAGTTTGAATTTTTAGGTTTCATTCTGCTTTCTCCTATATTGACAAATGTAGTTCAAACTCTAAATCATACACGGTTTGGGGTAGCTTCTTGAAACTTGACACAATAAAGTAGTTCTACATTCTATCCTTAAGGTTTGTTTCCTCTTGATGTAGCCTTCAGCACAGACTGGCGAATAACACTTTCAATGAAAGGCGTTGTTAGGCTGCCAAAAAACTAGAGTCTCCTGAAATCTCAACACATATTTTTTTCCGACCTTAATGATACTTTCAAGTAATGAGCAGTACACCAATCAAACTTGGATGCCCAAGTTTCGTTCTCCTAGGTTGATGCATTCGTTTGCAGTAACAGTTTGAATTTCTAGGTTTCACTCTGTTTTCTCCTATATTGACAGATGCAGCTAGAACTCTAAATCAAACACGGTTTGTGCTAGCTTCTTGAAGCTTGACAAAATAAAGTAGTTCTACGTTCTATCTCTAAGGTTTGTTTCCTCTTGATGTAGCCTAATGCAGGGACTGGCGAATAACACTTATATTGAAAGGGGTTGCCAAACTTTCAAAAAACTAGAGTCTCCTGAAATCTCAACATATATTTTTTCATCCAATCTTCATGATACATTCAAGTAATGATCACTACACCATTCCCACTTGGATGCCCAAGTTTTGTTCTTCTAGGTTGAAGCATTCGTTTGCAGGAACAGTTTGAATTTTAAGGTTTCACTCTGTTTTCTCCTATATTGACAGATGCAGTTAGAACTTTAAATCAAACACGGTTTGTGCTAGCTACTTGAAACATGACACAATAAAGTAGTTCTACGTTCTATCCCGAAGGTTTGTTTCCTCTTGATGTAGCCTTAAGCAGAGACTGGCGAATAACACATTCAATGAAAGGCGTTGTTAGGCTGCCAAAAAACTACAGTCTCCTGAGATCTCATCATATATTTTTTCTTCCGACCTTCATGATACTTTCAAGTAATGAGCAGTGCACCAATCAAACTTGGATGCCCAAGTTTCGTTCTCCTAGGTTGAAGCATTCGTTTGCAGGAACAGTTTGAATTTTTAGGTTTCACTCTGTTTTGTCCTATATTGACAGATGCAGTTCGAAATCTAAATCAAACACGGTTTGTCCTAGCTTCTTGAAACTTGACAAAATACTGTAGTTCTACGTTCTATCTCTAACGTTTGTTTCCTCTTGATGTAACCTAATGCAGTTACTGGCGAATAACACTTTTATTGAAAGGGGTTGCCAAACTTCCAAAAACTAGAGTCTTCTGAAATCTCAACATATATTTTTGCATCCAATCTTCATGATACTTTCAAGTAATGATCAGTACACCAATCCCACTTGGATGCTCAAGTTTCATTCTCCTACGTTGAAGCATTCGTTTGCAGTAACAGTTTTAATTTTTAGGTTTCACTGTTTTCTTCCATATTGACAAATGTAGTTCAAACTCTAAATCATACACGGTTTGGGCTAGCTTCTTGAAACTTGACACAATAAAGTAGTTCTACATTCTATCCCTAAGGTTTGTTTCCTCTTGTTGTAGCCTTCAGCACAGACTGGCGAATAACACTTTCAATGAAAGGCGTTGTTAGGCTGCCAAAAAACTAGAGTCTCCTGAAATCTCAACACATATTTTTTTCCGACCTTAATGATACTTTCAAGTAATGAGCAGTACACCAATCAAACTTGGATGCCCAAGTTTCGTTCTCCTAGGTTGATGCATTCGTTTGCAGTTACAGTTTGAATTTCTAGGTTTCACTCTGTTTTCTCCTATATTGACAGATGCAGCTAGAACTCTAAATCAAACACGGTTTGTGCTAGCTTCTTGAAACTTGACACAATAAAGTAGTTCTACGTTCTATCTCTAAGGTTTGTTTCCTCTTGATGTAGCCTAATGCAGGGACTGGCGAATAACACTTATATTGAAAGGGGTTGCCAAACTTTCAAAAAACTAGAGTCTCCTGAAATCTCAACATATATTTTTTCATCCAATCTTCATGATACATTCAAGTAATGATCAGTACACCATTCGCACTTGGATGCCCAAGTTTTGTTCTTCTAGGTTGAAGCATTCGTTTGCAGGAACAGTTTGAATTTTAAGGTTTCACTCTGTTTTCTCCTATATTGACAGATGCAGTTAGAACTTTAAATCAAACACGGTTTGTGCTAGCTACTTGAAACATGACACAATAAAGTAGTTCTACGTTCTATCCCTAAGGTTTGTTTCCTCTTGATGTAGCCTTAAGCAGAGACTGGCGAATAACACATTCAATGAAAGGCGTTGTTAGGTTGCCAAAAAACTAGAGTCTCCTGAAATCTCAACACATATTTTTTTTCCGACCTTAATGATACATTCAAGTAATGAGCAGTGCACCAATCAAACTTGGATGCCCAAGTTTCGTTCTCCTAGGTTGAAGCATTCGTTTGCAGGAAGAGTTTGAATTTTTAGGTTTCACTCTGTTTTCTCCTATATTGACAGATGCAGCTAGAACTCTAAATCAAACACGGTTTGTGCTAGCTTCTTGAAACTTGACAAAATACTGTAGTTCTACGTTCTATCTCTAAGGTTTGTTTCCTCTTGATGTAGCCTAATGCAGGGACTGGCGAATAACATTTTATTGAAAGGGGTTGCCAAACTTCCCAAAACTAGAGTCTTCTGATATCTCAACATATATTTTTTTTTCCAATCTTCATGATACTTTCGAGTAATGATCAGTACACCAATCCCACTTGGATGCTCAAGTTTCATTCTCCTACGTTGAAGCATTCGTTTGCAGTAACAGTTTGAATTTTTAGGTTTCATTCTGCTTTCTCCTATATTGACAAATGTAGTTCAAACTCTAAATCATACACGGTTTGGGCTACCTTCTTGAAACTTGACAAAATAAAGTAGTTCTACGTTCTATCTCTAAGGTTTGTTTCCTCTTGATGTAGCCTAATGCAGGGACTGGCGAATAACACTTATATTGAAAGGGGTTGCCAAACTTTCAAAAAACTAGAGTCTCCTGAAATCTCAACATATATTTTTTCATCCAATCTTCATGATACATTCAAGTAATGATCACTACACCATTCCCACTTGGATGCCCAAGTTTTGTTCTTCTAGGTTGAAGCATTCGTTTGCAGGAACAGTTTGAATTTTAAGGTTTCACTCTGTTTTCTCCTATATTGACAGATGCAGTTAGAACTTTAAATCAAACACGGTTTGTGCTAGCTACTTGAAACATGACACAATAAAGTAGTTCTACGTTCTATCCCGAAGGTTTGTTTCCTCTTGATGTAGCCTTAAGCAGAGACTGGTGAATAACACATTCAATGAAAGGCGTTGTTAGGCTGCCAAAAAACTACAGTCTCCTGAAATCTCATCATATATTTTTTCTTCCGACCTTCATGATACTTTCAAGTAATGAGCAGTGCACCAATCAAACTTGGATGCCCAAGTTTCGTTCTCCTAGGTTGAAGCATTCGTTTACAGGAACAGTTTGAATTTTTAGGTTTCACTCTGTTTTCTCCTATATTGACAGATGCAGCTAGAACTCTAAATCAAACACGGTTTGTGCTAGCTTCTTGAAACTTGACACAATAAAGTAGTTCTACGTTCTATCTCTAAGATTTGTTTCCTCTTGATGTAGCCTAATGCAGGGACTGGCGAATAACACTTATATTGAAAGGGGTTGCCAAACTTTCAAAAAACTAGAGTCTCCTGAAATCTCAACATATATTTTTTCATCCAATCTTCATGATACATTCAAGTAATGATCAGTACACCATTCCCACTTGGATGCCCAAGTTTTGTTCTTCTAGGTTGAAGCATTCGTTTGCAGGAACAGTTTGAATTTTTAGGTTTCACTCTGTTTTCTCCTATATTTACAGATGCAGTTAGAACTTTAAATCAAATACGGTTTGTGCTAGCTACTTGAAACATGACACAATAAAGTAGTTCTACGTTCTATCCCTAAGGTTTGTTTCCTCTTGATGTAGCCTTAAGCAGAGACTGGCAAATAACACATTCAATGAAAGGCGTTGTTAGGCTGCCAAAAAACTACAGTCTCCTGAAATCTCATCATATATTTTTTCTTCCGACCTTCATGATACTTTCAAGTAATGAGCAGTGCACCAATCAAACTTGGATGCCCAAGTTTCGTTCTCCTAGGTTGAAGCATTCGTTTGCAGGAACAGTTTGAATTTTTAGGTTTCACTCTGTTTTGTCCTATATTGACAGATGCTGTTCGAACTCTAAATCAAACACGGTTTGTGCTAGCTTCTCGAAACTTGACAAAATACTGTAGTTCTACGTTCTATCTCTAAGGTTTGTTTCCTCTTGATGTAGCCTAATGCAGGGACTGGCGAATAACACTTTTATTGAAAGGGGTTGCCAAACTTCCCAAAACTAGAGTCTTCTGATATCTCAACATATATTTTTTTTTCCAATCTTCATGATACTTTCGAGTAATGATCAGTACACCAATCCCACTTGGATGCTCAAGTTTCATTCTCCTACGTTGAAGCATTCGTTTGCAGTAACAGTTTGAATTTTTAGGTTTCATTCTGCTTTCTCCTATATTGACAAATGTAGTTCAAACTCTAAATCATACACGGTTTGGGCTAGCTTCTTGAAACTTGACACAATAAAGTAGTTCTACATTCTATCCCTAAGGTTTGTTTCCTCTTGATGTAGCCTTCAGCACAGACTGGCGAATAACACTTTCAATGAAAGGCGTTGTTAGGCTGCCAAAAAACTAGAGTCTCCTGAAATCTCAACACATATTTTTTTCCGACCTTAATGATACTTTCAAGTAATGAGCAGTACACCAATCAAACTTGGATGCCCAAGTTTCGTTCTCCTAGGTTGATGCATTCGTTTGCAGTAACAGTTTGAATTTCTAGGTTTCACTCTGTTTTCTCCTATATTGACAGATGCAGCTAGAACTCTAAATCAAACACGGTTTGTGCTAGCTTCTTGAAGCTTGACAAAATAAAGTAGTTCTACGTTCTATCTCTAAGGTTTGTTTCCTCTTGATGTAGCCTAATGCAGGGACTGGCGAATAACACTTATATTGAAAGGGGTTGCCAAACTTTCAAAAAACTAGAGTCTCCTGAAATCTCAACATATATTTTTTCATCCAATCTTCATGATACATTCAAGTAATGATCACTACACCATTCCCACTTGGATGCCCAAGTTTTGTTCTTCTAGGTTGAAGCATTCGTTTGCAGGAACAGTTTGAATTTTAAGGTTTCACTCTGTTTTCTCCTATATTGACAGATGCAGTTAGAACTTTAAATCAAACACGGTTTGTGCTAGCTACTTGAAACATGACACAATAAAGTAGTTCTACGTTCTATCCCGAAGGTTTGTTTCCTCTTGATGTAGCCTTAAGCAGAGACTGGCGAATAACACATTCAATGAAAGGCGTTGTTAGGCTGCCAAAAAACTACAGTCTCCTGAGATCTCATCATATATTTTTTCTTCCGACCTTCATGATACTTTCAAGTAATGAGCAGTGCACCAATCAAACTTGGATGCCCAAGTTTCGTTCTCCTAGGTTGAAGCATTCGTTTGCAGGAACAGTTTGAATTTTTAGGTTTCACTCTGTTTTGTCCTATATTGACAGATGCAGTTCGAACTCTAAATCAAACACGGTTTGTCCTAGCTTCTTGAAACTTGACAAAATACTGTAGTTCTACGTTCTATCTCTAACGTTTGTTTCCTCTTGATGTAACCTAATGCAGTTACTGGCGAATAACACTTTTATTGAAAGGGGTTGCCAAACTTCCAAAAACTAGAGTCTTCTGAAATCTCAACATATATTTTTGCATCCAATCTTCATGATACTTTCAAGTAATGATCAGTACACCAATCCCACTTGGATGCTCAAGTTTCATTCTCCTACGTTGAAGCATTCGTTTGCAGTAACAGTTTTAATTTTTAGGTTTCACTGTTTTCTTCCATATTGACAAATGTAGTTCAAACTCTAAATCATACACGGTTTGGGCTAGCTTCTTGAAACTTGACACAATAAAGTAGTTCTACATTCTATCCCTAAGGTTTGTTTCCTCTTGTTGTAGCCTTCAGCACAGACTGGCGAATAACACTTTCAATGAAAGGCGTTGTTAGGCTGCCAAAAAACTAGAGTCTCCTGAAATCTCAACACATATTTTTTTCCGACCTTAATGATACTTTCAAGTAATGAGCAGTACACCAATCAAACTTGGATGCCCAAGTTTCGTTCTCCTAGGTTGATGCATTCGTTTGCAGTTACAGTTTGAATTTCTAGGTTTCACTCTGTTTTCTCCTATATTGACAGATGCAGCTAGAACTCTAAATCAAACACGGTTTGTGCTAGCTTCTTGAAACTTGACACAATAAAGTAGTTCTACGTTCTATCTCTAAGGTTTGTTTCCTCTTGATGTAGCCTAATGCAGGGACTGGCGAATAACACTTATATTGAAAGGGGTTGCCAAACTTTCAAAAAACTAGAGTCTCCTGAAATCTCAACATATATTTTTTCATCCAATCTTCATGATACATTCAAGTAATGATCAGTACACCATTCGCACTTGGATGCCCAAGTTTTGTTCTTCTAGGTTGAAGCATTCGTTTGCAGGAACAGTTTGAATTTTAAGGTTTCACTCTGTTTTCTCCTATATTGACAGATGCAGTTAGAACTTTAAATCAAACACGGTTTGTGCTAGCTACTTGAAACATGACACAATAAAGTAGTTCTACGTTCTATCCCTAAGGTTTGTTTCCTCTTGATGTAGCCTTAAGCAGAGACTGGCGAATAACACATTCAATGAAAGGCGTTGTTAGGTTGCCAAAAAACTAGAGTCTCCTGAAATCTCAACACATATTTTTTTTCCGACCTTAATGATACTTTCAAGTAATGAGCAGTGCACCAATCAAACTTGGATGCCCAAGTTTCGTTCTCCTAGGTTGAAGCATTCGTTTGCAGGAAGAGTTTGAATTTTTAGGTTTCACTCTGTTTTCTCCTATATTGACAGATGCAGCTAGAACTCTAAATCAAACACGGTTTGTGCTAGCTTCTCGAAACTTGACAAAATACTGTAGTTCTACGTTCTATCTCTAAGGTTTGTTTCCTCTTGATGTAGCCTAATGCAGGGACTGGCGAATAACACTTTTATTGAAAGGGGTTGCCAAACTTCCCAAAACTAGAGTCTTCTGATATCTCAACATATATTTTTTTTTCCAATCTTCATGATACTTTCGAGTAATGATCAGTACACCAATCCCACTTGGATGCTCAAGTTTCATTCTCCTACGTTGAAGCATTCGTTTGCAGTAACAGTTTGAATTTTTAGGTTTCATTCTGCTTTCTCCTATATTGACAAATGTAGTTCAAACTCTAAATCATACACGGTTTGGGCTAGCTTCTTGAAACTTGACACAATAAAGTAGTTCTACATTCTATCCCTAAGGTTTGTTTCCTCTTGATGTAGCCTTCAGCACAGACTGGCGAATAACACTTTCAATGAAAGGCGTTGTTAGGCTGCCAAAAAACTAGAGTCTCCTGAAATCTCAACACATATTTTTTTCCGACCTTAATGATACTTTCAAGTAATGAGCAGTACACCAATCAAACTTGGATGCCCAAGTTTCGTTCTCCTAGGTTGATGCATTCGTTTGCAGTAACAGTTTGAATTTCTAGGTTTCACTCTGTTTTCTCCTATATTGACAGATGCAGCTAGAACTCTAAATCAAACACGGTTTGTGCTAGCTTCTTGAAACTTGACAAAATAAAGTAGTTCTACGTTCTATCTCTAAGGTTTGTTTCCTCTTGATGTAGCCTAATGCAGGGACTGGCGAATAACACTTATATTGAAAGGGGTTGCCAAACTTTCAAAAAACTAGAGTCTCCTGAAATCTCAACATATATTTTTTCATCCAATCTTCATGATACATTCAAGTAATGATCAGTACACCATTCCCACTTGGATGCCCAAGTTTTGTTCTTCTAGGTTGAAGCATTCGTTTGCAGGAACAGTTTGAATTTTAAGGTTTCACTCTGTTTTCTCCTATATTGACAGATGCAGTTACAACTTTAAATCAAACACGGTTTGTGCTAGCTACTTGAAACATGACACAATAAAGTAGTTCTACGTTCTATCCCGAAGGTTTGTTTCCTCTTGATGTAGCCTTAAGCAGAGACTGGTGAATAACACATTCAATGAAAGGCGTTGTTAGGCTGCCAAAAAACTACAGTCTCCTGAAATCTCATCATATATTTTTTCTTCCGACCTTCATGATACTTTCAAGTAATGAGCAGTGCACCAATCAAACTTGGATGCCCAAGTTTCGTTCTCCTAGGTTGAAGCATTCGTTTGCAGGAACAGTTTGAATTTTTAGGTTTCACTCTGTTTTCTCCTATATTGACAGATGCAGCTAGAACTCTAAATCAAACACGGTTTGTGCTAGCTTCTTGAAACTTGACACAATAAAGTAGTTCTACGTTCTATCTCTAAGATTTGTTTCCTCTTGATGTAGCCTAATGCAGGGACTGGCGAATAACACTTATATTGAAAGGGGTTGCCAAACTTTCAAAAAACTAGAGTCTCCTGAAATCTCAACATATATTTTTTCATCCAATCTTCATGATACATTCAAGTAATGATCAGTACACCATTCCCACTTGGATGCCCAAGTTTTGTTCTTCTAGGTTGAAGCATTCGTTTGCAGGAACAGTTTGAATTTTTAGGTTTCACTCTGTTTTCTCCTATATTGACAGATGCAGTTAGAACTTTAAATCAAATACGGTTTGTGCTAGCTACTTGAAACATGACACAATAAAGTAGTTCTACGTTCTATCCCTAAGGTTTGTTTCCTCTTGATGTAGCCTTAAGCAGAGACTGGCGAATAACACATTCAATGAAAGGCGTTGTTAGGCTGCCAAAAAACTACAGTCTCCTGAAATCTCATCATATATTTTTTCTTCCGACCTTCATGATACTTTCAAGTAATGAGCAGTGCACCAATCAAACTTGGATGCCCAAGTTTCGTTCTCCTAGGTTGAAGCATTCGTTTGCAGGAACAGTTTGAATTTTTAGGTTTCACTCTGTTTTGTCCTATATTGACAGATGCAGTTCGAACTCTAAATCAAACACGGTTTGTGCTAGCTTCTTGAAACTTGACAAAATACTGTAGTTCTACGTTCTATCTCTAAGGTTTGTTTCCTCTTGATGTAGCCTAATGCAGGGACTGGCGAATAACACTTTTATTGAAACGGGTTGCCAAACTTCCCAAAACTAGAGTCTTCTGATATCTCAACATATATTTTTTTTTCCAATCTTCATGATACTTTCGAGTAATGATCAGTACACCAATCCCACTTGGATGCTCAAGTTTCATTCTCCTACGTTGAAGCATTCGTTTGCAGTAACAGTTTGAATTTTTAGGTTTCATTCTGCTTTCTCCTATATTGACAAATGTAGTTCAAACTCTAAATCATACACGGTTTGGGCTAGCTTCTTGAAATTTGACACAATAAAGTAGTTCTACATTCTATCCCTAAGGTTTGTTTCCTCTTGATGTAGCCTTCAGCACAGACTGGCGAATAACACTTTCAATGAAAGGCGTTGTTAGGCTGCCAAAAAACTAGAGTCTCCTGAAATCTCAACACATATTTTTTTCCGACCTTAATGATACTTTCAAGTAATGAGCAGTACACCAATCAAACTTGGATGCCCAAGTTTCGTTCTCCTAGGTTGATGCATTCGTTTGCAGTAACAGTTTGAATTTCTAGGTTTCACTCTGTTTTCTCCTATATTGACAGATGCAGCTAGAACTCTAAATCAAACACGGTTTGTGCTAGCTTCTTGAAACTTGACAAAATAAAGTAGTTCTACGTTCTATCTCTAAAGTTTGTTTCCTCTTGATGTAGCCTAATGCAGGGAATGGCGAATAACACTTATATTGAAAGGGGTTGCCAAACTTTCAAAAAACTAGAGTCTCCTGAAATCTCAACATATATTTTTTCATCCAATCTTCATGATACATTCAAGTAATGATCAGTACACCATTCCCACTTGGATGCCCAAGTTTTGTTCTTCTAGGTTGAAGCATTCGTTTGCAGGAACAGTTTGAATTTTAAGGTTTCACTCTGTTTTCTCCTATATTGACAGATGCAGTTAGAACTTTAAATCAAACACGGTTTGTGCTAGCTACTTGAAACATGACACAATAAAGTAGTTCTACGTTCTATCCCTAAGGTTTGTTTCCTCTTGATGTACCCTAAGCAGAGACTGGCGAATAACACATTCAATGAAAGGCGTTGTTAGGCTGCCAAAAAACTACAGTCTCCTGAAATCTCATCATATATTTTTTCTTCCGACCTTCATGATACTTTCAAGTAATGAGCAGTGCACCAATCAAACTTGGATGCCCAAGTTTCGTTCTCCTAGGTTGAAGCATTCGTTTGCAGGAAGAGTTTGAATTTTTAGGTTTCACTCTGTTTTCTCCTATATTGACAGATGCAGCTAGAACTCTAAATCAAACACGGTTTGTGCTAGCTTCTTGAAACTTGACACAATAAAGTAGTTCTACGTTCTATCTCTAAGATTTGTTTCCTCTTGATGTAGCCTAATGCAGGGACTGGCGAATAACACTTATATTGAAAGGGGTTGCCAAACTTTCAAAAAACTAGAGTCTCCTGAAATCTCAACATATATTTTTTCATCCAATCTTCATGATACATTCAAGTAATGATCAGTACACCATTCCCACTTGGATGCCCAAGTTTTGTTCTTCTAGGTTGAAGCATTCGTTTGCAGGAACAGTTTGAATTTTTAGGTTTCACTCTGTTTTCTCCTATATTGACAGATGCAGTTAGAACTTTAAATCAAATACGGTTTGTGCTAGCTACTTGAAACATGACACAATAAAGTAGTTCTACGTTCTATCCCGAAGGTTTGTTTCCTCTTGATGTAGCCTTAAGCAGAGACTGGCGAATAACACATTCAATGAAAGGCGTTGTTAGGCTGCCAAAAAACTACAGTCTCCTGAAATCTCATCATATATTTTTTCTTCCGACCTTCATGATACTTTCAAGTAATGAGCAGTGCACCAATCAAACTTGGATGCCCAAGTTTCGTTCTCCTAGGTTGAAGCATTCGTTTGCAGGAACAGTTTGAATTTTTAGGTTTCACTCTGTTTTGTCCTATATTGACAGATGCAGTTCGAACTCTAAATCAAACACGGTTTGTGCTAGCTTCTTGAAACTTGACAAAATACTGTAGTTCTACGTTCTATCTCTAAGGTTTGTTTCCTCTTGATGTAGCCTAATGCAGGGACTGGCGAATAACACTTTTATTGAAAGGGGTTGCCAAACTTCCCAAAACTAGAGTCTTCTGATATCTCAACATATATTTTTTTTTCCAATCTTCATGATACTTTCGAGTAATGATCAGTACACCAATCCCACTTGGATGCTCAAGTTTCATTCTCCTACGTTGAAGCATTCGTTTGCAGTAACAGTTTGAATTTTTAGGTTTCATTCTGCTTTCTCCTATATTGACAAATGTAGTTCAAACTCTAAATCATACACGGTTTGGGCTAGCTTCTTGAAACTTGACACAATAAAGTAGTTCTACATTCTATCCCTAAGGTTTGTTTCCTCTTGATGTAGCCTTCAGCACAGACTGGCGAATAACACTTTCAATGAAAGGCGTTGTTAGGCTGCCAAAAAACTAGAGTCTCCTGAAATCTCAACACATATTTTTTTCCGACCTTAATGATACTTTCAAGTAATGAGCAGTACACCAATCAAACTTGGATGCCCAAGTTTCGTTCTCCTAGGTTGATGCATTCGTTTGCAGTAACAGTTTGAATTTCTAGGTTTCACTCTGTTTTCTCCTATATTGACAGATGCAGCTAGAACTCTAAATCAAACACGGTTTGTGCTAGCTTCTTGAAACTTGACAAAATAAAGTAGTTCTACGTTCTATCTCTAAGGTTTGTTTCCTCTTGATGTAGCCTAATGCAGGGACTGGCGAATAACACTTATATTGAAAGGGGTTGCCAAACTTTCAAAAAACTAGAGTCTCCTGAAATCTCAACATATATTTTTTCATCCAATCTTCATGATACATTCAAGTAATGATCAGTACACCATTCCCACTTGGATGCCCAAGTTTTGTTCTTCTAGGTTGAAGCATTCGTTTGCAGGAACAGTTTGAATTTTAAGGTTTCACTCTGTTTTCTCCTATATTGACAGATGCAGTTAGAACTTTAAATCAAACACGGTTTGTGCTAGCTACTTGAAACATGACACAATAAAGTAGTTCTACGTTCTATCCCGAAGGTTTGTTTCCTCTTGATGTAGCCTTAAGCAGAGACTGGCGAATAACACATTCAATGAAAGGCGTTGTTAGGCTGCCAAAAAACTACAGTCTCCTGAAATCTCATCATATATTTTTTCTTCCGACCTTCATGATACTTTCAAGTAATGAGCAGTGCACCAATCAAACTTGGATGCCCAACTTTCGTTCTCCTAGGTTGAAGCATTCGTTTGCAGGAACAGTTTGAATTTTTAGGTTTCACTCTGTTTTCTCCTATATTGACAGATGCAGCTAGAACTCTAAATCAAACACGGTTTGTGCTAGCTTCTTGAAACTTGACACAATAAAGTAGTTCTACGTTCTATCTCTAAGATTTGTTTCCTCTTGATGTAGCCTAATGCAGGGACTGGCGAATAACACTTATATTGAAAGGGGTTGCCAAACTTTCAAAAAACTAGAGTCTCCTGAAATCTCAACATATATTTTTTCATCCAATCTTCATGATACATTCAAGTAATGATCAGTACACCATTCCCACTTGGATGCCCAAGTTTTGTTCTTCTAGGTTGAAGCATTCGTTTGCAGGAACAGTATGAATTTTTAGGTTTCACTCTGTTTTCTCCTATATTGACAGATGCAGTTAGAACTTTAAATCAAATACGGTTTGTGCTAGCTACTTGAAACATGACACAATAAAGTAGTTCTACGTTCTATCCCTAAGGTTTGTTTCCTCTTGATGTAGCCTTAAGCAGAGACTGGCAAATAACACATTCAATGAAAGGCGTTGTTAGGCTGCCAAAAAACTACAGTCTCCTGAAATCTCATCATATATTTTTTCTTCCGACCTTCATGATACTTTCAAGTAATGAGCAGTGCACCAATCAAACTTGGATGCCCAAGTTTCGTTCTCCTAGGTTGAAGCATTCGTTTGCAGGAACAGTTTGAATTTTTAGGTTTCACTCTGTTTTGTCCTATATTGACAGATGCAGTTCGAACTCTAAATCAAACACGGTTTGTGCTAGCTTCTTGAAACTTGACAAAATACTGTAGTTCTACGTTCTATCTCTAAGGTTTGTTTCCTCTTGATGTAGCCTAATGCAGGGACTGGCGAATAACACTTTTATTGAAAGGGGTTGCCAAACTTCCCAAAACTAGAGTCTTCTGATATCTCAACATATTTTTTTTTTCCAATCTTCATGATACTTTCGAGTAATGATCAGTACACCAATCCCACTTGGATGCTCAAGTTTCATTCTCCTACGTTGAAGCATTCGTTTGCAGTAACAGTTTGAATTTTTAGGTTTCATTCTGCTTTCTCCTATATTGACAAATGTAGTTCAAACTCTAAATCATACACGGTTTGGGCTAGCTTCTTGAAACTTGACACAATAAAGTAGTTCTACATTCTATCCCTAAGGTTTGTTTCCTCTTGATGTAGCCTTCAGCACAGACTGGCGAATAACACTTTCAATGAAAGGCGTTGTTAGGCTGCCAAAAAACTAGAGTCTCCTGAAATCTCAACACATATTTTTTTCCGACCTTAATGATACTTTCAAGTAATGAGCAGTACACCAATCAAACTTGGATGCCCAAGTTTCGTTCTCCTAGGTTGATGCATTCGTTTGCAGTAACAGTTTGAATTTCTAGGTTTCACTCTGTTTTCTCCTATATTGACAGATGCAGCTAGAACTCTAAATCAAACACGGTTTGTGCTAGCTTCTTGAAACTTGACAAAATAAAGTAGTTCTACGTTCTATCTCTAAGGTTTGTTTCCTCTTGATGTAGCCTAATGCAGGGACTGGCGAATAACACTTATATTGAAAGGGGTTGCCAAACTTTCAAAAAACTAGAGTCTCCTGAAATCTCAACATATATTTTTTCATCCAATCTTCATGATACATTCAAGTAATGATCACTACACCATTCCCACTTGGATGCCCAAGTTTTGTTCTTCTAGGTTGAAGCATTCGTTTGCAGGAACAGTTTGAATTTTAAGGTTTCACTCTGTTTTCTCCTATATTGACAGATGCAGTTAGAACTTTAAATCAAACACGGTTTGTGCTAGCTACTTGAAACATGACACAATAAAGTAGTTCTACGTTCTATCCCGAAGGTTTGTTTCCTCTTGATGTAGCCTTAAGCAGAGACTGGCGAATAACACATTCAATGAAAGGCGTTGTTAGGCTGCCAAAAAACTACAGTCTCCTGAAATCTCATCATATATTTTTTCTTCCGACCTTCATGATACTTTCAAGTAATGAGCAGTGCACCAATCAAACTTGGATGCCCAACTTTCGTTCTCCTAGGTTGAAGCATTCGTTTGCAGGAACAGTTTGAATTTTTAGGTTTCACTCTGTTTTCTCCTATATTGACAGATGCAGCTAGAACTCTAAATCAAACACGGTTTGTGCTAGCTTCTTGAAACTTGACACAATAAAGTAGTTCTACGTTCTATCTCTAAGATTTGTTTCCTCTTGATGTAGCCTAATGCAGGGACTGGCGAATAACACTTATATTGAAAGGGGTTGCCAAACTTTCAAAAAACTAGAGTCTCCTGAAATCTCAACATATATTTTTTCATCCAATCTTCATGATACATTCAAGTAATGATCAGTACACCATTCCCACTTGGATGCCCAAGTTTTGTTCTTCTAGGTTGAAGCATTCGTTTGCAGGAACAGTTTGAATTTTTAGGTTTCACTCTGTTTTCTCCTATATTGACAGATGCAGTTAGAACTTTAAATCAAATACGGTTTGTGCTAGCTACTTGAAACATGACACAATAAAGTAGTTCTACGTTCTATCCCTAAGGTTTGTTTCCTCTTGATGTAGCCTTAAGCAGAGACTGGCAAATAACACATTCAATGAAAGGCGTTGTTAGGCTGCCAAAAAACTACAGTCTCCTGAAATCTCATCATATATTTTTTCTTCCGACCTTCATGATACTTTCAAGTAATGAGCAGTGCACCAATCAAACTTGGATGCCCAAGTTTCGTTCTCCTAGGTTGAAGCATTCGTTTGCAG
>NW_027517111.1:0-48321 GCF_048772815.1 Callospermophilus lateralis | reverse complement strand
GGGATGTGTCTGAATCTGCTCTCTCTCTTCTTATTGTACAGAAGATGGACCAAACCAGGGCTGAGTGGAGAGCTGTTCCCAGGTGCCAATGGTGATATACATTCTACCTTATGAAAGTGTCACAGGAAGTAGGGGCAACCTCCATCTTATGTTACCCTTGGAAGCAACTGTTAGGACAAAGTGGTTGCCAAGGCAGTGACCTCATTCAGTTCCAAAGAATGTGACATACCTCATTTCCTTGGTGATGGAACTCTCTGAACTTGGTATCCAAGAAGCCAGGCACCCAGAGGCAGTCCCAGTCCCAGGCCCAGTGGGCTCACTTGTTTGGATTTACCAAGGACAGAGTCAGTTTTCTTGGTACCTAATGATGTGAGGATGGCCAAATGCCAGGAGAGCTCTGAAGATGGACCTTTCCTGAGAAAACAGGTAGTGGCTAACCACTTTTTCCTGACATCTTCACAGAGTTGGTCAAGGAAACAAGATCTGAGAGAAGACAGGCCATTTCGGGGGAACATAGTATGGCCCACCAGTCAGAGGACACTCCGGATAGTCACAGACGTACTTGGGGGAAGGAGTTGCCTTTGTGGGAGTGGGTGTGGGTTTGTTGTTTTGTCTCATGTTCTGAGAATAGATAGAAAAGGCGGTTTGTTTGGTTTGGAGTGGACAGTTTCTAGTAAGTCATTTGACACGGCGAGTGTTTCTCTTTCTGTGTATCCCACTGTGTCCGTTGTTGTAGACATTAGAAAAGAGAATGCATTAATGGATGTGTCCTGTCTAGTATAAATCTTCCCATGCCCAATATATGAATGGACTGCAGCTTGTCTTATCGATGTGCAACACCTGCTATCTTTCTAAGTTGTAGTTTTCTTCCTGAATTCTGGCCACTCTCCAGAATAGGCTCATGGATTTGTGTCCAAAATATGTACCACCTCCAAGCTCTGTGACATGGCCATGTACTGGATAGCTGAAGAGAATGGCGAGCATCTCAGAAAACTCAGATATCAGTGTGACCAGGAAAGTCTCAGTGCAGAAACCCTGCTTTGGGCCTTTTGCTTACTTATTGTTGTGTTGCACTGAATGTCAGGAAGGTCTTTGCCTCAGGCCACCCCTTTGTGAAGCCTGATGAAAACAGTTTTCAAATGGAAATGAATGGGCCTCACCTGTGGCTCTTTGCTTAATTGCTTTGGAAAGGGATGTGTCTTTATCAGCCTCTTGGGCCTGTGTGTGGCTGTGACTTAGATTGATCCCTGATGGATCTTAAGAATGATCCCATGTGAGCTTCCAAAACCAAAATGGCAAAAAATTTCATTCATTGTGGATGAAGTCTCTTGCCTTCCTCTGTTAGGTTCCTGCACTCCATCAAATGACAGTAGGGATTCTTTGGGTCAAATGAGTTCTTCAAAGCCCTGCAGAGGTACTTGTGTTTTCGCATGACTCTAAATCACCTAAAGAATCGATACCGAAAATCAGTAGGCCTCAAATTGGAGAAACACAGAAATATTAACGGCAGGCTTATTTGTTCACTCCTGGTTCACAGAAACGGTGTCCAGGCTACCCTGACTTTAGACAAAATGAGGGGCAAACGAGCTGATTTTGGACACTGTCTTGGGCTGCGCCCCTCATGGAAACCTCCAACCAGAGGTTAAGATGATTGACTATATGAAATAAGATGAGGGCCATGTGGGAGTGTTTTGGTTTTAATTTTGGTCATTTGTGTGGCATTGGAAAAAATGACTGGGTCCACGTGGGCTTGAACTCTGGTGTGATTCCCCTTAGAGACTGGGTTTTGGAACTGAACTCAGAGAAGCATTGCCATGAATTTTGTTGGGATTTCAAGAGGCCACGCATGAAAGTCGCTCTTGGAAACTGAGACCTAGGCCCCGGGTGGATTTCCACAGAGGCCTGGGAATCTCAGCAAGGATATCACATGATTTTATTATTAAAGAAATGGCAGCCATAGTTGAGAGTCAAAACACACATGGACCTCACATTGTAGACCTCAATGGGCCTGGCCTAATGTGACCTTTTGTCCACTCTTTGGGAAGCCATGCCTGTGAGAGTTCTCCAGAGATTTCATTGAAATGAGCTTCCTCACCATTTAATGTTTGCTGAATGAACTGAAACCCACAGTGCCTCCAACTTCATGCTTGAAAAATGGCTAGATAAATACCATGAAATTTTTGAAATTCCTATGACCAGGTGGCACTGGAGAAACATTGGATGTCCTGTTGCTGATCATGAGTATACCAGACAGTGCCTTGATTTACTGAGTTTCATGAAAATGGTGTAGAACAGAGATGCCAGAAATTTGGAGCCTGCTGAGTAGTGGGTCTAGAGCAGTGGTGGGGAAGTGTTTGCTCAAACATCCGTGGTAGGGCCATGTGGATCTACCATTGGATTCCAAATGGCTTGTAACTGACATGGTGCAGCCAACAGACCCTTATATGTAAAGGCATCTTGTTATATGGAGAGTTTTCAGAGGAAAATTAAGAATCAGGTTGATATGGACAAGGGGGCAATGGGGCAAGCTGTGAGAGATAGGAGCCTAGTTGGTGCATTCTCTTGCAGACCCTGACCCACCACATGTGACAGAACTCCCTCCAGCACTGTGTCCCAGTTTAGCTCCTAGTATTTCGTGAAACAAATACCAAACTCACAGTGCAGCAGCAAAAACACCACAAAAAGTGGAAGAGGACCAAATGGCTTCACTGTCCACACGGGGAGACACTTAGTCCCCAGTGGCCTCAGTTTACCTACAAAGAGAGGATTCAGCACTGCTTCATCTTGTTCATAGGAAAATAAGAAACCATGTCCTCCAGGTCACATAGATGCAGACCCAGCTTTGATGGTCTCACTACAGAGGAAGCCAAATCTCCTGAAAACAACATATATTTCAAGTGTGGAAGCTCAGAGGCAGTTTCTCAAAAAGTTTTTAGGCCAGCAGAGCTCCATGTTTGTGGAGTGTTTACCCTGTCCCTTAGTTTTGGAAACTCCTCTACCACCTCCAAGGTTGTGAACTCCTGAGCATTTTCCATTCCAGATATGTATTCACTGATTTTGTAACTCTTCTCCTCTAATTGTGTCTTACTTGGGGTGAAGGTAATGTCAAGGCATTGTTCTGTATGAGAGCGGGAGGATATTTGTGCAGCATATATTTACATACACATTGGATTCATTTTCCAATTTTCCATTCGAAATACTGAATCCCTGACACTAACCCATACCTAGTAGACTCAGACTATTCATCCTAATATAATGGAGAAAATTAACCCAACACATTAGAAATACAAGTACTTCAGAGGAGACATGTTGTATAGTTGGACTTGACATTTGCATTATATAAGGTAGGAGTTATAAATCTAGTCAAATTTATTTGAAATATTCTCCATGTGTTTTAAACTTAACAAATATGTGAATTTTTGTTCCCTTTTTCTGTAGTCTATTCACACATGTATATTTATATGCATATATAGAATCCTACCAGGTATCACACGTACATTTTTGTGAGGTGGCTGTCTTGGCAGATACAAATTGTGAGAAGAGTTCACTCCTCCTAAATGCTGTTGGAAATGAAAATTCAACTTATAGGAGAGCGTCCTAGTAGAACAACATTATTCATTAGCTCATGTTCAGTAAAATAAATATTTTTGCATTTGTGGATGAAACATATTTACTGATGAATTTCGATTGGCATTTATATTGGTACTTTTTAATGTCTGTGAGTGTTGTGTGTGTGTGTGTGTATATACAGATATAGATATAGATATACTCTCCAAATTTTTCAAAATATGAAATATATGTGTCTAATATACACTCTCTAAATTCATTCATGTTCATGTATGTGGATTTATAATCCACTTTTCACAAGATGATAATCAGAAATATTCATCCACCTGAAATACATATTTGTTTCCTATTACTGAAAACTAACTTCAGTGAATGGTGCATACAAATCCTAATTATTCTACAGTAACTGACCCAGTCTAACATCAATGCAAGTAGACTCCTATGGGACATGATATGTAATTTGTCATTCATTTTTATTCGACACTGGTACATTATTGTTTCTTCAGTTTTTGCACATCACAGGATATACATTTCATCCACAAGTTCACAAATTAATAAGCATTTGTTTCAACTTTAACCACTTCTTGCTTCAGAACACATGTATTGTCAGGGTATTCTTGACTGGTCTTTTCATGAGACTTCTTTCCAAACACATTATTTTGAATTTCCATAATCATTTTGAAGCAAAACTCACACACTCTTTATGATAAACCTAAACACAAATATTTCCATTACATATATACCTGGTTGGAATGAATGATTGTATATCAATATACGATTTCCTTTAATTTTTCAGATATCAGTTCAATTCATTATTTAAAGTTCAAAAAAGTTATATTATTTATTCACAGTATGGTCTATTCATGCTTTTTCTCTATGTTCCTAGAAACAGGGTACACCTCTTTGTACCCCCGATTCTCATTTTACATCTTCAATATATTGCTCCCAGAAATGGTGAAAGAAATACTCATGTCACCTCATTATCACAGTAATATTCTGGACAAAAAATGGAAAGGTCACACTTATGATTGTACCAAAGCCTAAATGGAAAGTGAACATGGATTTCTAAAAACATCCATGTCCAGGTTGCCTAATGCTGTCAATTGTCAATCCTATTGGTGACTACATATTTGTTTTTTTCCTAATTTATATATTCAAACTCAACCCTGTTGAAAATGTCTAATTCTATCACTCACTTTATACTTTGCCTGATTTCGTAATGTTTCTATTGATATCTGCTTTTCTACATATTTTCCCCAGTTCAACATAGTGACTGACTCTTCATATGTGCTGACATTTACATTCACTCAACAACCGAAAGTCTATTGCTAAAGAACTTTTGGTCCAAATCCTATACTCACTCTTCTTCCTAAACCTACCGACTATCTTCCTAATCCTACTGAATATCCCTTTTGGACTGGATGTTCTCTTCTAAATTCAATCATCCAATGTACAAGGTCCTATGCCATTGTATATGGAATTATCTGAGGCATCTTTGCAGAACATCATTCAAAGCTAAGTATCCCAATCAAGGGCAAAACCCTTCTGGGCTTCAAATCATACCTAGATTTCTGTTTTCCTACTTATTTTTCACCTCTATATTATTGTAAATATTGCAGGTTCCCAATACCATTATTCATCACACAGAATCACTCGTAATCCAAATCAAACCTGTTTTTAACCCCAAGTATACACTGTTCCCTCAATCATTTTACAGAAGAGCAGAGACAGAGTGGTTCTTACAATACAGGAAAGTTGGGGACCTTCAACCTGATGAGAACCTCAAATGTCCATGCACAAATGGTACCTGGAGAAGATGTAGGCAGATATGAAGCACCTGAGAGAGCAAAAGTCATCTTCCATGGAAAACAACCTGGTCAGGATGAAGGGATGTGTCTGAATCTGCCTCTCTCTCTTCTTATTGTACAGAAGATGGACCAAACCAGGACTGAGTGGAGAGCTGTTCCCGGGTGCCAATGGTGATATACATTCTACCTTATGAAAGTGTCACAGGAAGTTCTGGCAACCTCCATCTTATGTTACCCTTGGAAGCAACTGTTAGGACAAAGTGGTTTCCAAGGCAGTGACCTCATTCAGTTCCAAAGAATGTGAAATACCTCATTTCCTTGGTGATGGAACTCTCTGAACTTGGTATCCAAGAAGCCAGACACCCAGAGGCAGTCCCAGTCCCAGTCCCAGTGGGCTCACTTGTTTGGATTTACCAAGGACAGAGTCAGTTTTCTTGGTACCTAATGATGTGAGGATGGCCAAATGCCAGGAGAGCTCTGAACATGGACCTTTCCTGAGAAAACAGGTAGTGGCTAACCACTTTTTCCTGACATCTTCACAGAGTTGGTCAAGGAATCAAGATCTGAGAGAAGACAGGCCATTTCGGGGGAACATAGTATGGCCCACCAGTCAGAGGACACTCCGGATAGTCACAGACGTACTTGGGGGAAGGAGTTGCCTTTGTGGGAGTGGGTGTGGGTTTGTTGTTTTGTCTCATGTTCTGAGAATAGATAGAAAAGGCGGTTTGTTTGGTTTGGAGTGGACAGTTTCTAGTAAGTCATTTGACATGGCGAGTGTTTCTCTTTCTGTGTATCCCACTGTGTCCGTTGTTGTAGACATTAGAAAAGAGAATGCATTAATGGATGTGTCCTGTCTAGTATAAATCTTCCCATAATTCATCCTGCCCAATATATGAATGGACTGCAGCTTGTCTTATCAATGTGCAACACCTGCTATCTTTCTAAGTTGTTGTTTTCTTCCTGAATTCTGGCCACTCTCCAGAATAGGCTCATGGATTTGTGTCCAAAATATGTACCACCTCCAAGCTCTGTGACATGGCCATGTACTGGATAGCTGAAGAGAATGGCGAGCATCTCAAAAAACTCAGATATCAGTGTGACCAGGAAAGTCTCAGTGCAGAAACCCTGCTTTGGGCCTTTTGCTTACTTATTGTTGTGTTGCACTGAATGTCAGGAAGGTCTTTGCCTCAGGCCACCCCTTTGTGAAGCCTGAAGAAAACAGTTTTCAAATGGAAATGAATGGGCCTCACCTGTGGCTCTTTATCAGCCTCATGGACCTGTGTGTGGCTGTGACTTAGATTCTCAGCACCTGATGGATCTTAAGAATGATCCCATGTGAGCTTCCAAAACCAAAATGGCAAAAAATATCATTCATTGTGGATGAAGTCTCTTGCCTTCCTCTGTTAGGTTCCTGCAATCCATCAAAGGACAATAGGGATTCTTTGGGTCAAATGAGTTCTTCAAAGCCCTGCAGAGGTGCTTGTGTTTTCGCATGACTCTAAATCACCTAAAGAATCCATACCTAAAATCAGTAGGCCTCAAATTGGAGAAACAAAGAAGTATTAACGGCAGGCTTATTTGTTCGCTCCTGTTTCAGAGAAACGGTGTCCAGGCTACCCTGACTTTAGGCAAATGAGGGGCAAACGAGCTGATTTTGGACACTGTCTTGGGCTGCGCCCCTCATGGAAACCTCCAGCCAGAGGTTAAGATGATTGACTATATGGAATAAGATGAAGGCCATGTGGGAGTGTTTTGGTTTTAATTTTGGTCATTTGTGTTGCATTGGAAAAAATGACTGGGTCCACGTGGGCTTGAACTCTGGTGTGATTCCCCTTAGAGACTGGGTTTTGGAACTGAACTCAGAGAAGCATTGCCATGAATTTTGTTGGGATTTTAAGAGGCCACGCATGAAAGTCGCTCTTGGAAACTGAGACCTAGGCCCCGGGTGGATTTCCACAGAGGCCTGGGAATCTCAGCAAGGATATCACATGATTTTATTCTTAAAGAAATGGCAGCCATAGTTGAGAGTCAAAACACACATGGACCTCACATTGTAGACCTCAATGGGCCTGGCCTAATGTGACCTTTTGTCCACTCTTTGGGAAGCCGTGCCTGTGAGAGTTCTCCAGAGATTTCATTGAAATGAGCTTCCTCACCATTTAATGTTTGCTGAATGAACTGAAACCCACAGTGCCTCCAACTTCATGCTTGAAAAATGGCTAGATAAATACCATGAAATTTTTGAAATTCCTATGACCAGGTGGCACTGGAGAAACATTGGATGTCCTGTTGCTGATCATGAGTATACCAGACAGTGCCTTGATTTACTGAGTTTCATGAAAATGGTGTAGAACAGAGATGCCAGAAATTTGGAGCCTGCTGAGTAGTGGGTCTATCGCAGTGGTGGGGAGGTGTTTGATAAAACATCCGTGGTAGGGCCATGTGGATCTACCATTGGATTCCAAATGGCTTGTAACTGACATGGTGCAGCCAACAGACCCTTATATGTAAAGGCATCTTGTTATATGGAGAGTTTTCAGAGGAAAATTAAGAATCAGGTTGATATGGACAAGGGGGCAATGGGGCAAGCTGTGAGAGATAGGAGCCTAGTTGGTGCATTCTCTTGCAGACCCTGACCCACCACACGTGACAGAACTCCCTCCAGCACTGTGTCCCAGTTTAGCTCCTAGTATTTCGTGAAACAAATACCAAACTCACAGTGCAGCAGCAAAAACACCACAAACAGTGGAGGAGGACCAAATGGCATCACAGTCCACACGGGGAGACACTAAGTCCACAGTGGCCTCAGTTTACCTACAAAGAGAGGATTCAGCACTGCTTCATCTTGTTCATTGGAAAATAAGAAACCATGTCCTCCAGGTCACATAGATGCAGACCCAGCTTTGATGTTCTCACTACAGAGGAATCCAAATCTCCTGAAAACTACATATATTTCAAGTGTGGAAGCTCAGAGGCATTTTCTCAAAAAGTTTTTAGGCCAGCAGAGCTCCATGTTTGTGAAATGTTTACCCTGTCCCTTAGTTTTGGAAACTCCTCTACCACCTCCAAGGTTGTGAACTCCTGAGCATTTTCCATTCCAGATATGTATTCACTGATTTTGTAACTCTTCTCCTCTAATTGTGTCTTACTTGGGGTGAAGGTAATGTCAAGGCATTCTTCTGGATGAGAGCGGGAGGATATTTGTGCAGCATATTTTTACATACACATTGGATTCATTTTCCAAATTTCCATTCGAAGTACTGAATCCCTGACACTAACCCATACCTAGTAGACTCAGACTATTCATCCTAATATAATGGAGACAATTAGCCCAACACATTAGAAATACAAGTACTTCAGAGGAGACATGTTGTATAGTTGGACATTACATTTGCATTATATAAGGTAGGAGTTATAAATCTAGTCAAATTTATTTGAAATATTCTCCATGTGTTTTTAAGCTTAACAAATATGTGAATTCTTATTTCCCTTTTCTGTAGCCTATTCACACATGTATATTTATATGCATATATAGAATCCTACCAGGTATCACACGTACATTTTTGTGAGGTGGCTGTCTTGGCAGATACAAATTGTGAGAAGAGTTCACTCCTCCTAAATGCTGTTGGAAATGAAAATTCAACCCTTAGGAGAGCGTCCTAGTAGAACAACATTATACATTAACTCATGTTCAGTAAAATAAATATTTTTGCATTTGTGGATGATACATATTTACTGATGAATTTCGATTGGCATTTATATTAGTACTTTTTAATGTCTGTGAGTGTTGTGTGTGTGTGTGTGTGTATATATACAGATATAGATATAGATATACTCTCCAAATTTTTCAAAATATGAAATATATGTGTCTAATATACACTTTCTAAATTCATTCATATTCATGTATGTGGATTTATAATCCACTTTTCACAAGATTATAATCAGAAATATTCATCCACCTGAAATACATATTTGTTTCCTAGTACTGAAAACTAACTTCAGTGAATGGTGCATACAAATCCTAATTATTCTACAGTAACTGACCCAGTCTAACATCAATGCAAGTAGACTCCTATGGGACATGATATGTAATTTGTCATTCATTTGTATTCGACACTGGTACATTATTGTTTCTTCAGTTTTTGCACATCACAGGATATACATTTCATCCACAAGTTCACAAATTAATAAGCATTTGTTTCAACTTTAACCACTTCTTGATTCAGAACACATGTATTGTCAGGGTATTCTTGACTGGTCTTTTCATGAGACTTCTTTCCAAACACATTATTTTGAATTTCCATAATCATTTTGAAGCAAAACTCACACACTCTTTATGATAAACCTAAACACAAATATTTCCATTACATATATACCTGGTTGGAATGAATGATTGTATATCAATATACGATTTCCTTTAATTTTTCAGATATCAGTTCAATTCATTATTTAAAGTTCAAAAAAGTTATATTATTTATTCACAGTATGGTCTATTCATGCTTTTTCTCTATGTTCCTAGAAACAGGGTACACCTCTTTGTACCCCCGATTCTCATTTTACATCTTCAATATATTGCTCCCAGAAATGGTGAAAGAAATACTCATGTCACCTCATTATCACAGTAATATTCTGGACAAAAAATGGAAAGGTCACACTTATGATTGTACCAAAGCCTAAATGGAAAGTGAACATGGATTTCTAAAAACATCCATGTCCAGGTTGCCTAATGCTGTCAATTGTCAATCCTATTGGTGACTACATATTTGTTTTTTTCCTAATTTATATATTCAAACTCAACCCTGTTGAAAACGTCTAATTCTATCACTCACTTTATACTTTGCCTGATTTCGTAATGTTTCTATTGATGTCTGCTTTTCTACATATTTTCCCCAGTTCAACATAGTGACTGACTCTTCATATGTGCTGACATTTACATTCACTCAACAACCGAAAGTCTATTGCTAAAGAACTTTTGGTCCAAATCCTATACTCACTCTTCTTCCTAAACCTACCGACTATCTTCCTAATCCTACTGAATATCCCTTTTTGACTGGATGTTCTCTTCTAAATTCAATCATCCAATGTACAAGGTTCTATGCCATTGTATATGGAATTATCTGAGGCATCTTTGCAGAACATCATTCAAAGCTAAGTATCCCAATCAAGGGCAAAACCCTTCTGGGCTTCAAATCATACCTAGATTTCTGTTTTCCTACTTATATTTCACCTCTATATTCTTGTAAATATTGCAGGTTCCCAATACCATTATTCATCACACAGAATCACTCGTAATCCAAATCAAACCTGTTTTTAACCCCAAGTATACACTGTTCCCTCAATCATTTTACAGAAGAGCAGAGACAGAGTGGTTCTTACAATACAGGAAAGTTGGGGACCTTCAACCTGATGAGAACCTCAAATGTCCATGCACAAATGGTACCTGGAGAAGTTGTAGGCAGGTATGAAGCACCTGAGAGAGCAAAAGTCATCTTCCATGGCAAACAACCTGGTCAGGATGAAGGGATGTGTCTGAATCTGCCTCTCTCTCTTCTTATTGTACAGAAGATGGACCAAACCAGGGCTGAGTGGAGAGCTGTTCCCGGGTGCCAATGGTGATATACATTCTACCTTATGAAAGTGTCACAGGAAGTTCTGGCAACCTCCATCTTATGTTACCCTTGGAAGCAACTGTTAGGACAAAGTGGTTGCCAAGGCAGTGACCTCATTCAGTTCCAAAGAATGTGAAATACCTCATTTCCTTGGTGATGGAACTCTCTGAACTTGGTATCCAAGAAGCCAGACACCCAGAGGCAGTCCCAGTCCCAGTCCCAGTGGGCTCACTTGTTTGGATTTACCAAGGACAGAGTCAGTTTTCTTGGTACCTAATGATGTGAGGATGGCCAAATGCCAGAGGAGCTCTGAAGATGGACCTTTCCTGAGAAAACAGGTAGTGGCTAACCACTTTTTCCTGACATCTTCACAGAGTTGGTCAAGGAATCAAGATCTGAGAGAAGACAGGCCATTTCGGGGGAACATAGTATGGCCCACCAGTCAGAGGAAACTCCGGATAGTCACAGACATACTTGGGGGAAGGAGGTGCCTTTGTGGGAGTTTGTGCGGGTTTGTTGTTTTGTCTCATGTTCTGAGAATAGATAGAAAAGGCGGTTTGTTTGGTTTGGAGTGGACAGTTTCTAGTAAGTCATTTGACATGGCGAGTGTTTCTCATTCTGTGTATCCCACTGTGTCCGTTGTTGTAGACATTAGAAAAGAGAATGCATTAATGGATGTGTCCTGTCTAGTATAAATCTTCCCATAATTCATCCTGCCCAATATATGAATGGACTGCAGCTTGTCTTATCAATGTGCAACACCTGCTATCTTTCTAAGTTGTTGTTTTCTTCCTGAATTCTGGCCACTCTCCAGAATAGGCTCATGGATTTGTGTCCAAAATATGTACCACCTCCAAGCTCTGTGACATGGCCATGTACTGGATAGCTGAAGAGAATGGCCAGCATCTCAAAAAACTCAGATATCAGTGTGACCAGGAAAGTCTCAGTGCAGAAACCCTGCTTTGGGCCTTTTGCTTACTTATTGTTGTGTTGCACTGAATGTCAGGAAGGTCTTTGCCTCAGGCCACCCCTTTGTGAAGCCTGAAGAAAACAGTTTTTCAAATGGAAATGAATGGGCCTCACCTGTGGCTCTTTATCAGCCTCTTGGACCTGTGTGTGGCTGTGACTTAGATTCTCAGCACCTGATGGATCTTAAGAATGATCCCATGTGAGCTTCCAAAACCAAAATGGCAAAAAATATCATTCATTGTGGATGAAGTCTCTTGCCTTCCTCTGTTAGGTTCCTGCAATCCATCAAATGACAATAGGGATTCTTTGGGTCAAATGAGTTCTTCAAAGCCCTGCAGAGGTGCTTGTGTTTTCGCATGACTCTAAATCACCTAAAGAATCGATACCTAAAATCAGTAGGCCTCAAATTGGAGAAACAAAGAAGTATTAACGGCAGGCTTATTTGTTCGCTCCTGTTTCAGAGAAACGGTGTCCAGGCTACCCTGACTTTAGGCAAATGAGGGGCAAACGAGCTGATTTTGGACACTGTCTTGGGCTGCGCCCCTCATGGAAACCTCCAGCCAGAGGTTAGGATGATTGACTATATGGAATAAGATGAAGGCCATGTGGGAGTGTTTTGGTTTTAATTTTGGTCATTTGTGTTGCATTGGAAAAAATGACTGGGTCCACGTGACCTTGAACTCTGGTGTGATTCCCCTTAGAGACTGGGTTTTGGAACTGAACTCAGAGAAGCATTGCCATGAATTTTGTTGGGATTTTAAGAGGCCACGCATGAAAGTCTCTCTTGGAAACTGAGACCTAGGCCCCGGGTGGATTTCCACAGAGGCCTGGGAATCTCAGCAAGGATATCACATGATTTTATTCTTAAAGAAATGGCAGCCATAGTTGAGAGTCAAAACACACATGGACCTCACATTGTAGACCTCAATGGGCCTGGCCTAATGTGACTTTTGTCCACTCTTTGGGAAGCCGTGCCTGTGAGAGTTCTCCAGAGATTTCATTGAAATGAGCTTCCTCACCATTTAATGTTTGCTGAATGAACTGAAACCCACAGTGCCTCCAACTTCATGCTTGAAAAATGGCTAGATAAATACCATGAAATTTTTGAAATTCCTATGACCAGGTGGCACTGGAGAAACATTGGATGTCCTGTTGATGATCATGAGTATACCAGACAGTGCCTTGATTTACTGAGTTTCATGAAAATGGTGTAGAACAGAGATGCCAGAAATTTGGAGCCTGCTGAGTAGTGGGTCTAGAGCAGTGGTGGGGAGGTGTTTGCTAAAACATCCGTGGTAGGGCCATGTGGATCTACCATTGGATTCCAAATGGCTTGTAACTGACATGGTGCAGCCAACAGACCCTTATATGTAAAGGCATCTTGTTATATGGAGAGTTTTCAGAGGAAAATTAAGAATCAGGTTGATATGGACAAGGGGGCAATGGGGCAAGCTGTGAGAGATAGGAGCCTAGTTGGTGCATTCTCTTGCAGACCCTGGCCCACCACACGTGACAGAACTCCCTCCAGCACTGTGTCCCAGTTTAGCTCCTAGTATTTCGTGAAACAAATACCAAACTCACAGTGCAGCAGCAAAAACACCACAAACAGTGGAGGAGGACCAAATGGCATCACAGTCCACACGGGGAGACACTAAGTCCCCAGTGGCCTCAGTTTACCTACAAAGAGAGGATTCAGCACTGCTTCATCTTGTTCATTGGAAAATAAGAAACCATGTCCTCCAGGTCACATAGATGCAGACCCAGCTTTGATGGTCTCACTACAGAGGAATCCAAATCTCCTGAAAACTACATATATTTCAAGTGTGGAAGCTCAGAGGCATTTTCTCAAAAAGTTTTTAGGCCAGCAGAGCTCCATGTTTGTGAAGTGTTTACCCTGTCCCTTAGTTTTGGAAACTCCTCTACCAACTCCAAGGTTGTGAACTCCTGAGCATTTTCCATTCCAGATATGTATTCACTGATTTTGTAACTCTTCTCCTCTAATTGTGTCTTACATGGGGTGAAGGTAATGTCAAGGCATTGTTCTGGATGAGAGCGGGAGGATATTTGTGCAGCATATTTTTACATACACATTGGATTCATTTTCCAAATTTCCATTCGAAGTACTGAATCCCTGACACTAACCCATACCTAGTAGACTCAGACTATTCATCCTAATATAATGGAGACAATTAGCCCAACACATTAGAAATACAAGTACTTCAGAGGAGACATGTTGTATAGTTGGACATGACATTTGCATTATATAAGGTAGGAGTTATAAATCTAGTCAAATTTATTTGAAATATTCTCCATGTGTTTTTAAGCTTAACAAATATGTGAATTCTTATTTCCCTTTTCTGTAGCCTATTCACACATGTATATTTATATGCATATATAGAATCCTACCAGGTATCACACGTACATTTTTGTGAGGTGGCTGTCTTGGCAGATACAAATTGTGAGAAGAGTTCACTCCTCCTAAATGCTGTTGGAAATGAAAATTCAACCTATAGGAGAGCGTCCTAGTAGAACAACATTATACATTAACTCATGTTCAGTAAAATAAATATTTTTGCATTTGTGGATGATACATATTTACTGATGAATTTCGATTGGCATTTATATTGGTACTTTTTAATGTCTGTGAGTGTTGTGTGTGTGTGTGTGTGTATATATACAGATATAGATATAGATATACTCTCCAAATTTTTCAAAATATGAAATATATGTGTCGAATATACACTTTCTAAATTCATTCATGTTCATGTATGTGGATTTATAATCCACTTTTCACAAGATTATAATCAGAAATATTCATCCACCTGAAATACATATTTGTTTCCTAGTACTGAAAACTAACTTCAGTAAATGGTGCATACAAATCCTAATTATTCTACAGTAACTGACCCAGTCTAACATCAATGCAAGTAGACTCCTATGGGACATGATATGTAATTTGTCATTCATTTGTATTCGACACTGGTACATTATTGTTTCTTCAGTTTTTGCACATCACAGGATATACATTTCATCCACAAGTTCACAAATTAATAAGCATTTGTTTCAACTTTAACCACTTCTTGATTCAGAGCACATGTATTGTCAGGGTATTCTTGACTGGTCTTTTCATGAGACTTCTTTCCAAACACATTATTTGAATTTCCATAATCATTTTGAAGCAAAACTCACACACTCTTTATGATAAACCTAAACACAAATATTTCCATTACATATATACCTGGTTGGAATGAATGATTGTATATCAATATACGATTTCCCTTAATTTTTCAGATATCAGTTCAATTCATTATTTAAAGTTCAAAAAAGTTATATTATTTATTCACAGTATGGTCTATTCATGCTTTTTCTCTATGTTCCTAGAAACAGGGTACACCTATTTGTACCCCCGATTCTCATTTTACTTCTTCAATATTTTGCTCCCAGAAATGGTGAAAGAAGTACTCATGTCACCCCATTATCACAGTAATATTCTGGACAAAAAATGGAAAGGTCACACTTATGATTGTACCAAAGCCTAAATGGAAAGTGAACATGGATTTCTAAAAACATCCATGTCCAGGTTGCCTAATGCTGTCAATTGTCAATCCTATTGGTGACTACATATTTGTTTTTTTCCTAATTTATATATTCAAACTCAACCCTGTTGAAAACGTCTAATTCTATCACTCACTTTATACTTTGCCTGATTTCGTAATGTTTCTATTGATATCTGCTTTTCTACATATTTTCCCCAGTTCAACATAGTGACTGACTCTTCATATGTGCTGACATTTACATTCACTCAACAACCGAAAGTCTATTGCTAAAGAACTTTTGGTCCAAATCCTATACTCACTCTTCTTCCTAAACCTACCGACTATCTTCCTAATCCTACTGAATATCCCTTTTGGACTGGATGTTCTCTTCTAAATTCAATCATCCAATGTACAAGGTCCTATGCCATTGTATATGGAATTATCTGAGGCATCTTTGCAGAACATCATTCAAAGCTAAGTATCCCAATCAAGGGCAAAACCCTTCTGGGCTTCAAATCATACCTAGATTTCTGTTTTCCTACTTATATTTCACCTCTATATTCTTGTAAATATTGCAGGTTCCCAATACCATTATTCATCACACAGAATCACTCGTAACACAAATCAAACCTGTTTTTAACCCCAAGTATACACTGTTCCCTCAATCATTTTACAGAAGAGCAGAGACAGAGTGGTTCTTACAATACAGGAAAGTTGGGGACCTTCAACCTGATGAGAACCTCAAATGTCCATGCACAAATGGTACCTGGAGAAGTTGTAGGCAGGTATGAAGCACCTGAGAGAGCAAAAGTCATCTTCCATGGCAAACAACCTGGTCAGGATGAAGGGATGTGTCTGAATCTGCCTCTCTCTCTTCTTATTGTACAGAAGATGGACCAAACCAGGGCTGAGTGGAGAGCTGTTCCCGGGTGCCAATGGTGATATACATTCTACCTTATGAAAGTGTCACAGGAAGTTCTGGCAACCTCCATCTTATGTTACCCTTGGAAGCAACTGTTAGGACAAAGTGGTTGCCAAGGCAGTGACCTCATTCAGTTCCAAAGAATGTGAAATACCTCATTTCCTTGGTGATGGAACTCTCTGAACTTGGTATCCAAGAAGCCAGACACCCAGAGGCAGTCCCAGTCCCAGTCCCAGTGGGCTCACTTGTTTGGATTTACCAAGGACAGAGTCAGTTTTCTTGGTACCTAATGATGTGAGGATGGCCAAATGCCAGGAGAGCTCTGAAGATGGACCTTTCCTGAGAAAACAGGTAGTGGCTAACCACTTTTTCCTGACATCTTCACAGAGTTGGTCAAGGAATCAAGATCTGAGAGAAGACAGGCCATTTCGGGGGAACATAGTATGGCCCACCAGTCAGAGGACACTCCGGATAGTCACAGACATACTTGGGGGAAGGAGGTGCCTTTGTGGGAGTGGGTGCGGGTTTGTTGTTTTGTCTCATGTTCTGAGAATAGATAGAAAAGGCGGTTTGTTTGGTTTGGAGTGGACAGTTTCTAGTAAGTCATTTGACATGGCGAGTGTTTCTCTTTCTGTGTATCCCACTGTGTCCGTTGTTGTAGACATTAGAAAAGAGAATGCATTAATGGATGTGTCCTGTCTAGTATAAATCTTCCCATAATTCATCCTGCCCAATATATGAATGGACTGCAGCTTGTCTTATCAATGTGCAACACCTGCTATCTTTCTAAGTTGTAGTTTTCTTCCTGAATTCTGGCCACTCTCCAGAATAGGCTCATGGATTTGTGTCCAAAATATGTACCACCTCCAAGCTCTGTGACATGGCCATGTACTGGATAGCTGAAGAGAATGGCGAGCATCTCAAAAAACTCAGATATCAGTGTGACCAGGAAAGTCTCAGTGCAGAAACCCTGCTTTGGGCCTTTTGCTTACTTATTGTTGTGTTGCACTGAATGTCAGGAAGGTCTTTGCCTCAGGCCACCCCTTTGTGAAGCCTGAAGAAAACAGTTTTCAAATGGAAATGAATGGGCCTCACCTGTGGCTCTTTATCAGCCTCATGGACCTGTGTGTGGCTGTGACTTAGATTCTCAGCACCTGATGGATCTTAAGAATGATCCCATGTGAGCTTCCAAAACCAAAATGGCAAAAAATATCATTCATTGTGGATGAAGTCTCTTGCCTTCCTCTGTTAGGTTCCTGCAATCCATCAAAGGACAATAGGGATTCTTTGGGTCAAATGAGTTCTTCAAAGCCCTGCAGAGGTGCTTGTGTTTTCGCATGACTCTAAATCACCTAAAGAATCCATACCTAAAATCAGTAGGCCTCAAATTGGAGAAACAAAGAAGTATTAACGGCAGGCTTATTTGTTCGCTCCTGTTTCAGAGAAACGGTGTCCAGGCTACCCTGACTTTAGGCAAATGAGGGGCAAACGAGCTGATTTTGGACACTGTCTTGGGCTGCGCCCCTCATGGAAACCTCCAGCCAGAGGTTAAGATGATTGACTATATGGAATAAGATGAAGGCCATGTGGGAGTGTTTTGGTTTTAATTTTGGTCATTTGTGTTGCATTGGAAAAAATGACTGGGTCCACGTGGGCTTGAACTCTGGTGTGATTCCCCTTAGAGACTGGGTTTTGGAACTGAACTCAGAGAAGCATTGCCATGAATTTTGTTGGGATTTTAAGAGGCCACGCATGAAAGTCGCTCTTGGAAACTGAGACCTAGGCCCCGGGTGGATTTCCACAGAGGCCTGGGAATCTCAGCAAGGATATCACATGATTTTATTCTTAAAGAAATGGCAGCCATAGTTGAGAGTCAAAACACACATGGACCTCACATTGTAGACCTCAATGGGCCTGGCCTAATGTGACCTTTTGTCCACTCTTTGGGAAGCCGTGCCTGTGAGAGTTCTCCAGAGATTTCATTGAAATGAGCTTCCTCACCATTTAATGTTTGCTGAATGAACTGAAACCCACAGTGCCTCCAACTTCATGGTTGAAAAATGGCTAGATAAATACCATGAAATTTTTGAAATTCCTATGACCAGGTGGCACAGGAGAAACATTGGATGTCCTGTTGCTGATCATGAGTATACCAGACAGTGCCTTGATTTTCTGAGTTTCATGAAAATGGTGTAGAACAGAGATGCCAGAAATTTGGAGCCTGCTGAGTAGTGGGTCTAGAGCAGTGGTGGGGAGGTGTTTGCTAAAACATCCGTGGTAGGGCCATGTGGATCTACCATTGGATTCCAAATGGCTTGTAACTGACATGGTGCAGCCAACAGACCCTTATATGTAAAGGCATCTTGTTATATGGAGAGTTTTCAGAGGAAAATTAAGAATCAGGTTGATATGGACAAGGGGGCAATGGGGCAAGCTGTGAGAGATAGGAGCCTAATTGGTGCATTCTCTTGCAGACCCTGACCCACCACACGTGACAGAACTCCCTCCAGCACTGTGTCCCAGTTTAGCTCCTAGTATTTCGTGAAACAAATACCAAACTCACAGTGCAGCAGCAAAAACACCACAAACAGTGGAGGAGGACCAAATGGCATCACAGTCCACACGGGGAGACACTAAGTCCCCAGTGGCCTCAGTTTACCTACAAAGAGAGGATTCAGCACTGCTTCATCTTGTTCATTGGAAAATAAGAAACCATGTCCTCCAGGTCACATATATGCAGACCCAGCTTTGATGGTCTCACTACAGAGGAATCCAAATCTCCTGAAAACTACATATATTTCAAGTGTGGAAGCTCAGAGGCATTTTCTCAAAAATTTTTAGGCCAGCAGAGCTCCATGTTTGTGAAGTGTTTACCCTGTCCCTTAGTTTTGGAATCTCCTCTACCACCTCCAAGGTTGTGAACTCCTGAGCATTTTCCATTCCAGATATGTATTCACTGATTTTGTAACTCTTCTCCTCTAATTGTGTCTTACTTGGGGTGAAGGTAATGTCAAGGCATTCTTCTGGATGAGAGCGGGAGGATATTTGTGCAGCATATTTTTACATACACATTGGATTCATTTTCCAAATTTCCATTCGAAGTACTGAATCCCTGACACTAACCCATACCTAGTAGACTCAGACTATTCATCCTAATATAATGGAGACAATTAGCCCAACACATTAGAAATACAAGTACTTCAGAGGAGACATGTTGTATAGTTGGACATGACATTTGCATTATATAAGGTAGGAGTTATAAATCTAGTCAAATTTATTTGAAATATTCTCCATGTGTTTTTAAGCTTAACAAATATGTGAATTCTTATTTCCCTTTTCTGTAGCCTATTCACACATGTATATTTATATGCATATATAGAATCCTACCAGGTATCACACGTACATTTTTGTGAGGTGGCTGTCTTGGCAGATACAAATTATGAGAAGAGTTCACTCCTCCTAAATGCTGTTGGAAATGAAAATTCAACCTATAGGAGAGCGTCCTAGTAGAACAACATTATACATTAACTCATGTTCAGTAAAATAAATATTTTTGCATTTGTGGATGATACATATTTACTGATGAATTTCGATTGGCATTTATATTGGTACTTTTTAATGTCTGTGAGTGTTGTGTGTGTGTGTGTGTGTGTATATACAGATATAGATATAGATATACTCTCCAAATTTTTCAAAATATGAAATATATGTGTCTAATATACACTCTCTAAATTCATTCATGTTCATGTATGTGGATTTATAATCCACTTTTCACAAGATTATAATCAGAAATATTCATCCACCTGAAATACATATTTGTTTCCTAGTACTGAAAACTAACTTCAGTGAATGGTGCATACAAATCCTAATTATTCTACAGTAACTGACCCAGTCTAACATCAATGCAAGTAGACTCCTATGGGACATGATATGTAATTTGTCATTCATTTGTATTCGACACTGGTACATTATTGTTTCTTCAGTTTTTGCACATCACAGGATATACATTTCATCCACAAGTTCACAAATTAATAAGCATTTGTTTCAACTTTAACCACTTCTTGCTTCAGAACACATGTATTGTCAGGGTATTCTTGACTGGTCTTTTCATGAGACTTCTTTCCAAACACATTATTTTGAATTTCCATAATCATTTTGAAGCAAAACTCACACACTCTTTATGATAAACCTAAACACAAATATTTCCATTACATATATACCTGGTTGGAATGAATGATTGTATATCAATATACGATTTCCTTTAATTTTTCAGATATCAGTTCAATTCATTATTTAAAGTTCAAAAAAGTTATATTATTTATTCACAGTATGGTCTATTCATGCTTTTTCTCTATGTTCCTAGAAACAGGGTACACCTCTTTGTACCCCCGATTCTCATTTTACATCTTCAATAAAATGCTCCCAGAAATGGTGAAAGAAATACTCATGTCACCTCATTATCACAGTAATATTCTGGACAAAAAATGGAAAGGTCACACTTATGATTGTACCAAAGCCTAAATGGAAAGTGAACATGGATTTCTAAAAACATCCATGTCCAGGTTGCCTAATGCTGTCAATTGTCAATCCTATTGGTGACTACATATTTGTTTTTTTTCCTAATTTATATATTCAAACTCAACCCTGTTGAAAATGTCTAATTCTATCACTCACTTTATACTTTGCCTGATTTCGTAATGTTTGTATTGATATCTGCTTTTCTACATATTTTCCCCAGTTCAACATAGTGACTGACTCTTCATATGTGCTGACATTTACATTCACTCAACAACCGAAAGTCTATTGCTAAAGAACTTTTGGTCCAAATCCTATACTCACTCTTCTTCCTAAACCTACCGACTATCTTCCTAATCCTACTGAATATCCCTTTTGGACTGGATGTTCTCTTCTAAATTCAATCATCCAATGTACAAGGTCCTATGCCATTGTATATCGAATTATCTGAGGCATCTTTGCAGAACATCATTCAAAGCTAAGTATCCCAATCAAGGGCAAAACCCTTCTGGGCTTCAAATCATACCTAGATTTCTGTTTTCCTACTTATATTTCACCTCTATATTCTTGTAAATATTGCAGGTTCCCAATACCATTATTCATCACACAGAATCACTCGTAATCCAAATCAAACCTGTTTTTAACCCCAAGTATACACTGTTCCCTCAATCATTTTACAGAAGAGCAGAGACAGATTGGTTCTTACAATACAGGAAAGTTGGGGACCTTCCACCTGATGAGAACCTCAAATGTCCATGCACAAATGATACCTGGAGAAGTTGTAGGCAGGTTTGAAGCACCTGAGAGAGCAAAAGTCATCTTCCATGGCAAACAACCTGGTCAGGATGAAGGGATGTGTCTGAATCTGCCTCTCTCTCTTCTTATTTTACAGAAGATGGACCAAACCAGTGCTGAGTGGAGAGCTGTTCCCTGGTGCCAATGGTGATATACATTCTACCTTATGAAAGTGTCACAGGAAGTTCTGGCAACCTCCATCTTATGTTACCCTTGGAAGCAACTGTTAGGACAAAGTGGTTGCCAAGGCAGTGACCTCATTCAGTTCCAAAGAATGTGAAATACCTCATTTCCTTGGTGATGGAACTCTCTGAACTTGGTATCCAAGAAGCCAGACACCCAGAGGCAGTCCCAGTCCCAGTCCCAGTGGGCTCACTTGTTTGGATTTACCAAGGACAGAGTCAGTTTTCTTGGTACCTAATGATGTGAGGATGGCCAAATGCCAGGAGAGCTCTGAAGATGGACCTTTCCTGAGAAAACCGGTAGTGGCTAACCACTTTTTCCTGACATCTTCACAAAGTTGGTCAAGGAATCAAGATCTGAGAGAAGACAGGCCATTTCGGGGGAACATAGTATGGCCCACCAGTCAGAGGACACTCCGGATAGTCACAGACGTACTTGGGGGAAGGAGGTGCCTTTGTGGGAGTGGGTGTGGGTTTGTTGTTTTGTCTCATGTTCTGAGAATAGATAGAAAAGGCGGTTTGTTTGGTTTGGAGTGGACAGTTTCTAGTAAGTCATTTGACATGGCGAGTGTTTCTCTTTCTGTGTATCCCACTGTGTCCGTTGTTGTAGACATTAGAAAAGAGAATGCATTAATGGATGTGTCCTGTCTAGTATAAATCTTCCCATAATTCATCCTGCCCAATATATGAATGGACTGCAGCTTGTCTTATCAATGTGCAACACCTGCTATCTTTCTAAGTTGTTGTTTTCTTCCTGAATTCTGGCCACTCTCCAGAATAGGCTCATGGATTTGTGTCCAAAATATGTACCACCTCCAAGCTCTGTGACATGGCCATGTACTGGATAGCTGAAGAGAATGGCGAGCATCTCAAAAAACTCAGATATCAGTGTGACCAGGAAAGTCTCAGTGCAGAAACCCTGCTTTGGGCCTTTTGCTTACTTATTGTTGTGTTGCACTGAATGTCAGGAAGGTCTTTGCCTCAGGCCACCCCTTTGTGAAGCCTGAAGAAAACAGTTTTCAAATGGAAATGAATGGGCCTCACCTATGGCTCTTTATCAGCCTCTTGGACCTGTGTGTGGCTGTGACTTAGATTCTCAGCACCTGATGGATCTTAAGAATGATCCCATGTGAGCTTCCAAAACCAAAATGGCAAAAAATATCATTCATTGTGGATGAAGTCTCTTGCCTTCCTCTGTTAGGTTCCTGCAATCCATCAAATGACAATAGGGATTCTTTGGGTCAAATGAGTTCTTCAAAGCCCTGCAGAGGTGCTTGTGTTTTCGCATGACTCTAAATCACCTAAAGAATCGATACCTAAAATCAGTAGGCCTCAAATTGGAGAAACACAGAAGTATTAACGGCAGGCTTATTTGTTCGCTCCTGTTTCAGAGAAACGGTGTCCAGGCTACCCTGACTTTAGGCAAATGAGGGGCAAACGAGCTGATTTTGGACACTGTCTTGGGCTGCGCCCCTCATGGAAACCTCCAGCCAGAGGTTAAGATGATTGACTATATGGAATAAGATGAAGGCCATGTGGGAGTGTTTTGGTTTTAATTTTGGTCATTTGTGTTGCATTGGAAAAAATGACTGGGTCCACGTGGGCTTGAACTCTGGTGTGATTCCCCTTAGAGACTGGGTTTTGGAACTGAACTCAGAGAAGCATTGCCATGAATTTTGTTGGGATTTTAAGAGGCCACGCATGAAAGTCGCTCTTGGAAACTGAGACCTAGGCCCCGGGTGGATATCCACAGAGGCCTGGGAATCTCAGCAAGGATATCACATGATTTTATTCTTAAAGAAATGGCAGCCATAGTTGAGAGTCAAAACACACATTGACCTCACATTGTAGACCTCAATGGGCCTGGCCTAATGTGACCTTTTGTCCACTCTTTGGGAAGCCGTGCCTGTGAGAGTTCTCCAGAGATTTCATTGAAATGAGCTTCCTCACAATTTAATGTTTGCTGAATGAACTGAAACCCACAGTGCCTCCAACTTCATGGTTGAAAAATGGCTAGATAAATACCATGAAATTTTTGAAATTCCTATGACCAGGTGGCACTGGAGAAACATTGGATGTCCTGTTGCTGATCATGAGTATACCAGACAGTGCCTTGATTTACTGAGTTTCATGAAAATGGTGTAGAACAGAGATGCCAGAAATTTGGAGCCTGCTGAGTAGTGGGTCTAGAGCAGTGGTGGGGAGGTGTTTGCTCAAACATCCGTGGTAGGGCCATGTGGATCTACCATTGGATTCCAAATGGCTTGTAACTGACATGGTGCAGCCAACAGACCCTTATATGTAAAGGCATCTTGTTATATGGAGAGTTTTCAGAGGAAAATTAAGAATCAGGTTGATATGGACAAGGGGGCAATGGGGCAAGCTGTGAGAGATAGGAGCCTAGTTGGTGCATTCTCTTGCAGACCCTGACCCACCACACGTGACAGAACTCCCTCCAGCACTGTGTCCCAGTTTAGCTCCTAGTATTTCGTGAAACAAATACCAAACTCACAGTGCAGCAGCAAAAACACCACAAAAAGTGGAAGAGGACCAAATGGCTTCACAGTCCACACGGGGAGACACTTAGTCCCCAGTGGCCTCAGTTTATATACAAAGAGAGGATTCAGCACTGCTTCATCTTGTTCATTGGAAAATAAGAAACCATGTCCTCCAGGTCACATAGATGCAGACCCAGCTTTGATGGTCTCACTACAGAGGAAGCCAAATCTCCTGAAAACTACATATATTTCAAGTGTGGAAGCTCAGAGGCAGTTTCTCAAAAAGTTTTTAGGCCAGCACAGCTCCATGTTTGTGGAGTGTTTACCCTGTCCCTTAGTTTTGGAAACTCCTCTACCACCTCCAAGGTTGTGAACTCCTGAGCATTTTCCATTCCAGATATGTATTCACTGATTTTGTAACTCTTCTCCTCTAATTGTGTCTTACTTGGGGTGAAGGTAATGTCAAGGCATTGTTCTGGATGAGAGCGGGAGGATATTTGTGCAGCATATTTTTACATACACATTGGATTCATTTTCCAAATTTCCATTCGAAGTACTGAATCCCTGACACTAACCCATACCTAGTAGACTCAGACTATTCATCCTAATATAATGGAGACAATTAGCCCAACACATTAGAAATACAAGTACTTCAGAGGAGACATGTTGTATAGTTGGACTTGACATTTGCATTATATAAGGTAGGAGTTATAAATCTAGTCAAATTTATTTGAAATATTCTCCATGTGTTTTTAAGCTTAACAAATATGTGAATTCTTATTTCCCTTTTCTGTAGCCTATTCACACATGCATATTTATATGCATATATAGAATCCTACCAGGTATCACACGTACATTTTTGTGAGGTGGCTGTCTTGGCAGATACAAATTGTGAGAAGAGTTCACTCCTCCTAAATGCTGTTGGAAATGAAAATTCAACCTATAGGAGAGCGTCCTAGTAGAACAACATTATACATTAACTCATGTTCAGTAAAATAAATATTTTTGCAATTGTGGATGATACATATTTACTGATGAATTTCGATTGGCATTTATATTGGTACTTTTTAATGTCTGTGAGTGTTGTGTGTGTGTGTGTGTGTATATACAGATATAGATATAGATATACTCTCCAAATTTTTCAAAATATGAAATATATGTGTCTAATATACACTCTCTAAATTCATTCATGTTCATGTATGTGGATTTATAATCCACTTTTCACAAGATTATAATCAGAAATATTCATCCACCTGAAATACATATTTGTTTCCTAGTACTGAAAACTAACTTCAGTGAATGGTGCATACAAATCCTAATTATTCTACAGTAACTGACCCAGTCTAACATCAATGCAAGTAGACTCCTATGGGACATGATATGTAATTTGTCATTCATTTGTATTCGACACTGGTACATTATTGTTTCTTCAGTTTTTGCACATCACAGGATATACATTTCATCCACAAGTTCACAAATTAATAAGCATTTGTTTCAACTTTAACCACTTCTTGCTTCAGAACACATGTATTGTCAGGGTATTCTTGACTGGTCTTTTCATGAGACTTCTTTCCAAACACATTATTTTGAATTTCCATAATCATTTTGAAGCAAAACTCACACACTCTTTATGATAAACCTAAACACAAATATTTCCATTACATATATACCTGGTTGGAATGAATGATTGTATATCAATATACGATTTCCTTTAATTTTTCAGATATCAGTTCAATTCATTATTTAAAGTTCAAAAAAGTTATATTATTTATTCACAGTATGGTCTATTCATGCTTTTTCTCTATGTTCCTAGAAACAGGGTACACCTCTTTGTACCCCCGATTCTCATTTTACATCTTCAATATATTGCTCCCAGAAATGGTGAAAGAAATACTCATGTCACCTCATTATCACAGTAATATTCTGGACAAAAAATGGAAAGGTCACACTTATGATTGTACCAAAGCCTAAATGGAAAGTGAACATGGATTTCTAAAAACATCCATGTCCAGGTTGCCTAATGCTGTCAATTGTCAATCCTATTGGAGACTACATATTTGTTTTTTTCCTAATTTATATATTCAAAGTCAACCCTGTTGAAAATGTCTAATTCTATCACTCACTTTATACTTTGCCTGATTTCGTAATGTTTCTATTGATATCTGCTTTTCTACATATTTTCCCCAGTTCAACATAGTGACTGACTCTTCATATGTGCTGACATTTACATTCACTCAACAACCGAAAGTCTATTGCTAAAGAACTTTTGGTCCAAATCCTATACTCACTCTTCTTCCTAAACCTACCGACTATCTTCCTAATCCTACTGAATATCCCTTTTGGACTGGATGTTCTCTTCTAAATTCAATCATCCAATGTACAAGGTCCTATGCCATTGTATATGGAATTATCTGAGGCATCTTTGCAGAACATCATTCAAAGCTAAGTATCCCAATCAAGGGCAAAACCCTTCTGGGCTTCAAATCATACCTAGATTTCTGTTTTCCTACTTATATTTCACCTCTATATTCTTGTAAATATTGCAGGTTCCCAATACCATTATTCATCACACAGAATCACTCGTAATCCAAATCAAACCTGTTTTTAACCCCAAGTATACACTGTTCCCTCAATCATTTTACAGAAGAGCAGAGACAGAGTGGTTCTTACAATACAGGAAAGTTGGGGACCTTCAACCTGATGAGAACCTCAAATGTCCATGCACAAATGGTACCTGGAGAAGTTGTAGGCAGGTATGAAGCACCTGAGAGAGCAAAAGTCATCTTCCATGGCAAACAACCTGGTCAGGATGAAGGGATGTGTCTGAATCTGCCTCTCTCTCTTCTTATTGTACAGAAGATGGACCAAACCAGGGCTGAGTGGAGAGCTGTTCCCGGGTGCCAATGGTGATATACATTCTACCTTATGAAAGTGTCACAGGAAGTTCTGGCAACCTCCATCTTATGTTACCCTTGGAAGCAACTGTTAGGACAAAGTGGTTGCCAAGGCAGTGACCTCATTCAGCTCCAAAGAATGTGAAATACCTCATTTCCTTGGTGATGGAACTCTCTGAACTTGGTATCCAAGAAGCCAGACACCCAGAGGCAGTCCCAGTCCCAGTCCCAGTGGGCTCACTTGTTTGGATTTACCAAGGACAGAGTCAGTTTTCTTGGTACCTAATGATGTGAGGATGGCCAAATGCCAGGAGAGCTCTGAAGATGGACCTTTCCTGAGAAAACAGGTAGTGGCTAACCACTTTTTCCTGACATCTTCACAGAGTTGGTCAAGGAATCAAGATCTGAGAGAAGACAGGCCATTTCGGGGGAACATAGTATGGCCCACCAGTCAGAGGACACTCCGGATAGTCACAGACGTACTTGGGGGAAGGAGGTGCCTTTGTGGGAGTGGGTGTGGGTTTGTTGTTTTGTCTCATGTTCTGAGAATAGATAGAAAAGGCGGTTTGTTTGGTTTGGAGTGGACAGTTTCTAGTAAGTCATTTGACATGGCGAGTGTTTCTCTTTCTGTGTATCCCACTGTGTCCGTTGTTGTAGACATTAGAAAAGAGAATGCATTAATGGATGTGTCCTGTCTAGTATAAATCTTCCCATAATTCATCCTGCCCAATATATGAATGGACTGCAGCTTGTCTTATCAATGTGCAACACCTGCTATCTTTCTAAGTTGTTGTTTTCTTCCTGAATTCTGGCCACTCTCCAGAATAGGCTCATGGATTTGTGTCCAAAATATGTACCACCTCCAAGCTCTGTGACATGGCCATGTACTGGATAGCTGAAGAGAATGGCGAGCATCTCAAAAAACTCAGATATCAGTGTGACCAGGAAAGTCTCAGTGCAGAAACCCTGCTTTGGGCCTTTTGCTTACTTATTGTTGTGTTGCACTGAATGTCAGGAAGGTCTTTGCCTCAGGCCACCCCTTTGTGAAGCCTGAAGAAAACAGTTTTCAAATGGAAATGAATGGGCCTCACCTGTGGCTCTTTATCAGCCTCTTGGACCTGTGTGTGGCTGTGACTTAGATTCTCAGCACCTGATGGATCTTAAGAATGATCCCATGTGAGCTTCCAAAACCAAAATGGCAAAAAATATCATTCATTGTGGATGAAGTCTCTTGCCTTCCTCTGTTAGGTTCCTGCAATCCATCAAAGGACAATAGGGATTCTTTGGGTCAAATGAGTTCTTCAAAGCCCTGCAGAGGTGCTTGTGTTTTCGCATGACTCTAAATCACCTAAAGAATCGATACCTAAAATCAGTAGGCCTCAAATTGGAGAAACAAAGAAGTATTAACGGCAGGCTTATTTGTTCACTCCTGTTTCAGAGAAACGGTGTCCAGGCTACCCTGACTTTAGGCAAATGAGGGGCAAACGAGCTGATTTTGGACACTGTCTTGGGCTGCGCCCCTCATGGAAACCTCCAGCCAGAGGTTAAGATGATTGACTATATGGAATAAGATGAAGGCCATGTGGGAGTGTTTTGGTTTTAATTTTGGTCATTTGTGTTGCATTGGAAAAAATGACTGGGTCCACGTGGGCTTGAACTCTGGTGTGATTCCCCTTAGAGACTGGGTTTTGGAACTGAACTCAGAGAAGCATTGCCATGAATTTTGTTGGGATTTTAAGAGGCCACGCATGAAAGTCGCTCTTGGAAACTGAGACCTAGGCCCCGGGTGGATTTCCACAGAGGCCTGGGAATCTCAGCAAGGATATCACATTATTTTATTCTTAAAGAAATGGCAGCCATAGTTGAGAGTCAAAACACACATGGACCTCACATTGTAGACCTCAATGGGCCTGGCCTAATGTGACCTTTTGTCCACTCTTTGGGAAGCCGTGCCTGTGAGAGTTCTCCAGAGATTTCATTGAAATGAGCTTCCTCACCATTTAACGTTTGCTGAATGAACTGAAACCCACAGTGCCTCCAACTTCATGCTTGAAAAATGGCTAGATAAATACCATGAAATTTTTGAAATTCCTATGACCAGGTGGCACTGGAGAAACATTGGATGTCCTGTTGCTGATCATGAGTATACCAGACAGTGCCTTGATTTACTGAGTTTCATGAAAATGGTGTAGAACAGAGATGCCAGAAATTTGGAGCCTGCTGAGTAGTGGGTCTAGAGCAGTGGTGGGGAGGTGTTTGCTAAAACATCCATGGTAGGGCCATGTGGATCTACCATTGGATTCCAAATGGCTTGTAACTGACATGGTGCAGCCAACAGACCCTTATATGTAAAGGCATCTTGTTATATGGAGAGTTTTCAGAGGAAAATTAAGAATCAGGTTGATATGGACAAGGGGGCAATGGGGCAAGCTGTGAGAGATAGGAGCCTAGTTGGTGCATTCTCTTGCAGACCCTGACCCACCACACGTGACAGAACTCCCTCCAGCACTGTGTCCCAGTTTAGCTCCTAGTATTTCGTGAAACAAATACCAAACTCACAGTGCAGCAGCAAAAACACCACAAAAAGTGGAAGAGGACCAAATGGCTTCACAGTCCACACGGGGAGACACTTAGTCCCCAGTGGCCTCAGTTTACCTACAAAGAGAGGATTCAGCACTGCTTCATCTTGTTCATTGGAAAATAAGAAACCATGTCCTCCAGGTCACATAGATGCAGACCCAGCTTTGATGGTCTCACTACAGAGGAAGCCAAATCTCCTGAAAACTACATATATTTCAAGTGTGGAAGCTCAGAGGCAGTTTCTCAAAAAGTTTTTAGGCCAGCAGAGCTCCATGTTTGTGGAGTGTTTACCCTGTCCCTTAGTTTTGGAAACTCCTCTACCACCTCCAAGGTTGTGAACTCCTGAGCATTTTCCATTCCAGATATGTATTCACTGATTTTGTAACTCTTCTCCTCTAATTGTGTCTTACTTGGGGTGAAGGTAATGTCAAGGCATTGTTCTGGATGAGAGCGGGAGGATATTTGTGCAGCATATTTTTACATACACATTGGATTCATTTTCCAAATTTCCATTCGAAGTACTGAATCCCTGACACTAACCCATACCTAGTAGACTCAGACTATTCATCCTAATATAATGGAGACAATTAGCCCAACACATTAGAAATACAAGTACTTCAGAGGAGACATGTTGTATAGTTGGACTTGACATTTGCATTATATAAGGTAGGAGTTATAAATCTAGTCAAATTTATTTGAAATATTCTCCATGTGTTTTTAAGCTTAACAAATATGTGAATTCTTATTTCCCTTTTCTGTAGCCTATTCACACATGTATATTTATATGCATATATAGAATCCTACCAGGTATCACACGTACATTTTTGTGAGGTGGCTGTCTTGGCAGATACAAATTGTGAGAAGAGTTCACTCCTCCTAAATGCTGTTGGAAATGAAAATTCAACCTATAGGAGAGCGTCCTAGTAGAACAACATTATACATTAACTCATGTTCAGTAAAATAAATATTTTTGCAATTGTGGATGATACATATTTACTGATGAATTTCGATTGGCATTTATATTGGTACTTTTTAATGTCTGTGAGTGTTGTGTGTGTGTGTGTGTATATACAGATATAGATATAGATATACTCTCCAAATTTTTCAAAATATGAAATATATGTGTCTAATATACACTCTCTAAATTCATTCATGTTCATGTATGTGGATTTATAATCCACTTTTCACAAGATTATAATCAGAAATATTCATCCACCTGAAATACATTTTGTTTCCTAGTACTGAAAACTAACTTCAGTGAATGGTGCATACAAATCCTAATTATTCTACAGTAACTGACCCAGTCTAACATCAATGCAAGTAGACTCCTATGGGACATGATATGTAATTTGTCATTCATTTTTATTCGACACTGGTACATTATTGTTTCTTCAGTTTTTGCACATCACAGGATATACATTTCATCCACAAGTTCACAAATTAATAAGCATTTGTTTCAACTTTAACCACTTCTTGCTTCAGAACACATGTACTGTCAGGGTATTCTTGACTGGTCTTTTCATGAGACTTCTTTCCAAACACATTATTTTGAATTTCCATAATCATTTTGAAGCAAAACTCACACACTCTTTATGATAAACCTAAACACAAATATTTCCATTACATATATACCTGGTTGGAATGAATGATTGTATATCAATATACGATTTCCTTTAATTTTTCAGATATCAGTTCAATTCATTATTTAAAGTTCAAAAAAGTTATATTATTTATTCACAGTATGGTCTATTCATGCTTTTTCTCTATGTTCCTAGAAACAGGGTACACCTCTTTGTACCCCCGATTCTCATTTTACATCTTCAATATATTGCTCCCAGAAATGGTGAAAGAAATACTCATGTCACCTCATTATCACAGTAATATTCTGGACAAAAAATGGAAAGGTCACACTTATGATTGTACCAAAGCCTAAATGGAAAGTGAACATGGATTTCTAAAAACATCCATGTCCAGGTTGCCTAATGCTGTCAATTGTCAATCCTATTGGTGACTACATATTTGTTTTTTTCCTAATTTATATATTCAAACTCAACCCTGTTGAAAATGTCTAATTCTTTCACTCACTTTATACTTTGCCTGATTTCGTAATGTTTCTATTGATATCTGCTTTTCTACATATTTTCCCCAGTTCAACATAGTGACTGACTCTTCATATGTGCTGACATTTACATTCACTCAACAACCGAAAGTCTATTGCTAAAGAACTTTTGGTCCAAATCCTATACTCACTCTTCTTCCTAAACCTACCGACTATCTTCCTAATCCTACTGAATATCCCTTTTGGACTGGATGTTCTCTTCTAAATTCAATCATCCAATGTACAAGGTCCTATGCCATTGTATATGGAATTATCTGAGGCATCTTTGCAGAACATCATTCAAAGCTAAGTATCCCAATCAAGGGCAAAACCCTTCTGGGCTTCAAATCATACCTAGATTTCTGTTTTCCTACTTATATTTCACCTCTATATTCTTGTAAATATTGCAGGTTCCCAATACCATTATTCATCACACAGAATCACTCGTAATCCAAATCAAACCTGTTTTTAACCCCAAGTATACACTGTTCCCTCAATCATTTTACAGAAGAGCAGAGACAGAGTGGTTCTTACAATACAGGAAAGTTGGGGACCTTCAACCTGATGAGAACCTCAAATGTCCATGCACAAATGGTACCTGGAGAAGTTGTAGGCAGGTATGAAGCACCTGAGAGAGCAAAAGTCATCTTCCATGGCAAAAAACCTGGTCAGGATGAAGGGATGTGTCTGAATCTGCCTCTCTCTCTTCTTATTGTATAGAAGATGGACCAAACCAGTGCTGAGTGGAGAGCTGTTCCCGGGTGCCAATGGTGATATACATTCTACCTTATGAAAGTGTCACAGGAAGTTCTGGCAACCTCCATCTTATGTTACCCTTGGAAGCAACTGTTAGGACAAAGTGGTTGCCAAGGCAGTGACCTCATTCAGTTCCAAAGAATGTGAAATACCTCATTTCCTTGGTGATGGAACTCTCTGAACTTGGTATCCAAGAAGCCAGACACCCAGAGGCAGTCCCAGTCCCAGTCCCAGTGGGCTCACTTGTTTGGATTTACCAAGGACAGAGTCAGTTTTCTTGGTACCTAATGATGTGAGGATGGCCAAATGCCAGGAGAGCTCTGAAGATGGACCTTTCCTGAGAAAACAGGTAGTGGCTAACCACTTTTTCCTGACATCTTCACAGAGTTGGTCAAGGAATCAAGATCTGAGAGAAGACAGGCCATTTCGGGGGAACATAGTATGGCCCACCAGTCAGAGGACACTCCGGATAGTCACAGACGTACTTGGGGGAAGGAGGTGCCTTTGTGGGAGTGGGTGTGGGTTTGTTGTTTTGTCTCATGTTCTGAGAATAGATAGAAAAGGCGGTTTGTTTGGTTTGGAGTGGACAGTTTCCAGTAAGTCATTTGACATGGCGAGTGTTTCTCTTTCTGTGTATCCCACTGTGTCCGTTGTTGTAGACATTAGAAAAGAGAATGCATTAATGGATGTGTCCTGTCTAGTATAAATCTTCCCATAATTCATCCTGCCCAATATATGAATGGACTGCAGCTTGTCTTATCAATGTGCAACACCTGCTATCTTTCTAAGTTGTTGTTTTCTTCCTGAATTCTGGCCACTCTCCAGAATAGGCTCATGGATTTGTGTACAAAATATGTACCACCTCCAAGCTCTGTGACATGGCCATGTACTGGATAGCTGAAGAGAATGGCGAGCATCTCAAAAAACTCAGATATCAGTGTGACCAGGAAAGTCTCAGTGCAGAAACCCTGCTTTGGGCCTTTTGCTTACTTATTGTTGTGTTGCACTGAATGTCAGGAAGGTCTTTGCCTCAGGCCACCCCTTTGTGAAGCCTGAAGAAAACAGTTTTCAAATGGAAATGAATGGGCCTCACCTGTGGCTCTTTATCAGCCTCTTGGACCTGTGTGTGGCTGTGACTTAGATTCTCAGCACCTGATGGATCTTAAGAATGATCCCACGTGAGCTTCCAAAACCAAAATGGCAAAAAATATCATTCATTGTGGATGAAGTCTCTTGCCTTCCTCTGTTAGGTTCCTGCACTCCATCAATTGACAATAGGGATTCTTTGGGTCAAATGAGTTCTTCAAAGCCCTGCAGAGGTGCTTGTGTTTTCGCATGACTCTAAATCACCTAAAGAATCGATACCTAAAATCAGTAGGCCTCAAATTGGAGAAACAAAGAAGTATTAACGGCAGGCTTATTTGTTCGCTCCTGTTTCAGAGAAACGGTGTCCAGGCTACCCTGACTTTAGGCAAATGAGGGGCAAACGAGCTGATTTTGGACACTGTCTTGGGCTGCGCCCCTCATGGAAACCTCCAGCCAGAGGTTAAGATGATTGACTATATGGAATAAGATGAAGGCCATGTGGGAGAGTTTTGGTTTTAATTTTGGTCATTTGTGTTGCATTGGAAAAAATGACTGTGTCCACGTGAGCTTGAACTCTGGTGTGATTCCCCTTAGAGACTGGGTTTTGGAACTGAACTCAGAGAAGCATTGCCATGAATTTTGTTGGGATTTTAAGAGGCCACGCATGAAAGTCGCTCTTGGAAACTGAGACCTAGGCCCCGGGTGGATTTCCACAGAGGCCTGGGAATCTCAGCAAGGATATCACATGATTTTATTCTTAAAGAAATGGCAGCCATAGTTGAGAGTCAAAACACACATGGACCTCACATTGTAGACCTCAATGGGCCTGGCCTAATGTGTCCTTTTGTCCACTCTTTGGGAAGCCGTGCCTGTGAGAGTTCTCCAGAGATTTCATTGAAATGAGCTTCCTCACCATTTAATGTTTGCTGAATGAACTGAAACCCACAGTGCCTCCAACTTCATGCTTGAAAAATGGCTAGATAAATACCATGAAATTTTTGAAATTCCTATGACCAGGTGGCATTGGAGAAACATTGGATGTCCTGTTGCTGATCATGAGTATACCAGACAGTGCCTTGATTTACTGAGTTTCATGAAAATGGTGTAGAACAGAGATGCCAGAAATTTGGAGCCTGCTGAGTAGTGGGTCTAGAGCAGTGGTGGGGAGGTGTTTGCTAAAACATCCGTGGTAGGGCCATGTGGATCTACCATTGGATTCCAAATGGCTTGTAACTGACATGGTGCAGTAAACAGACCCTTATATGTAAAGGCATCTTGTTATATGGAGAGTTTTCAGAGGAAAATTAAGAATCAGGTTGATATGGACAAGGGGGCAATGGGGCAAGCTGTGAGAGATAGGAGCCTAGTTGGTGCATTCTCTTGCAGACCCTGACCCACCACACGTGACAGAACTCCCTCCAGCACTGTGTCCCAGTTTAGCTCCTAGTATTTCGTGAAACAAATACCAAACTCACAGTGCAGCAGCAAAAACACCACAAAAAGTGGAAGAGGACCAAATGGCTTCACAGTCCACATGGGGAGACACTTAGTCCCCAGTGGCCTCAGTTTACCTACAAAGAGAGGATTCAGCACTGCTTCATCTTGTTCATTGGAAAATAAGAAACCATGTCCTCCAGGTCACATAGATGCAGACCCAGCTTTGATGGTCTCACTACAGAGGAAGCCAAATCTCCTGAAAACTACATATATTTCAAGTGTGGAAGCTCAGAGGCAGTTTCTCAAAAAGTTTTTAGGCCAGCAGAGCTCCATGTTTGTGGAGTGTTTACCCTGTCCCTTAGTTTTGGAAACTCCTCTACCACCTCCAAGGTTGTGAACTCCTGAGCATTTTCCATTCCAGATATGTATTCACTGATTTTGTAACTCTTCTCCTCTAATTGTGTCTTACTTGGGGTGAAGGTAATGTCAAGGCATTCTTCTGGATGAGAGCGGGAGGATATTTGTGCAGCATATTTTTACATACACATTGGATTCATTTTCCAAATTTCCATTCGAAGTACTGAATCCCTGACACTAACCCATACCTAGTAGACTCAGACTATTCATCCTAATATAATGGAGACAATTAGCCCAACACATTAGAAATACAAGTACTTCAGAGGAGACATGTTGTATAGTTGGACTTGACATTTGCATTATATAAGGTAGGAGTTATAAATCTAGTCAAATTTATTTGAAATATTCTCCATGTGTTTTTAAGCTTAACAAATATGTGAATTCTTATTTCCCTTTTCTGTAGCCTATTCACACATGTATATTTATATGCATATATAGAATCCTACCAGGTATCACACGTACATTTTTGTGAGGTGGCTGTCTTGGCAGATACAAATTGTGAGAAGAGTTCACTCCTCCTAAATGCTGTTGGAAATGAAAATTCAACCTATAGGAGAGCGTCCTAGTAGAACAACATTATACATTAACTCATGTTCAGTAAAATAAATATTTTTGCAATTGTGGATGATACATATTTACTGATGAATTTCGATTGGCATTTATATTGGTACTTTTTAATGTCTGTGAGTGTTGTGTGTGTGTGTGTGTATATACAGATATAGATATAGATATACTCTCCAAATTTTTCAAAATATGAAATATATGTGTCTAATATACACTCTCTAAATTCATTCATGTTCATGTATGTGGATTTATAATCCACTTTTCACAAGATTATAATCAGAAATATTCATCCACCTGAAATACATATTTGTTTCCTAGTACTGAAAACTAACTTCAGTGAATGGTGCATACAAATCCTAATTATTCTACAGTAACTGACCCAGTCTAACATCAATGCAATTAGACTCCTATGGGACATGATATGTATTTTGTCATTCATTTGTATTCGACACTGGTACATTATTGTTTCTTCAGTTTTTGCACATCACAGGATATACATTTCATCCACAAGTTCACAAATTAATAAGCATTTGTTTCAACTTTAACCACTTCTTGCTTCAGAACACATGTATTGTCAGGGTATTCTTGACTGGTCTTTTCATGAGACTTCTTTCCAAACACATTATTTTGAATTTCCATAATCATTTTGAAGCAAAACTCACACACTCTTTATGATAAACCTAAACACAAATATTTCCATTACATATATACCTGGTTGGAATGAATGATCGTATATCAATATACGATTTCCTTTAATTTTTCAGATATCAGTTCAATTCATTATTTAAAGTTCAAAAAAGTTATATTATTTATTCACAGTATGGTCTATTCATGCTTTTTCTCTATGTTCCTAGAAACAGGGTACACCTCTTTGTACCCCCGATTCTCATTTTACATCTTCAATATATTGCTCCCAGAAATGGTGAAAGAAATACTCATGTCACCTCATTATCACAGTAATATTCTGGACAAAAAATGGAAAGGTCACACTTATGATTGTACCAAAGCCTAAATGGAAAGTGAACATGGATTTCTAAAAACATCCATGTCCAGGTTGCCTAATGCTGTCAATTGTCAATCCTATTGGTGACTACATATTTGTTTTTTTCCTAATTTATATATTCAAACTCAACCCTGTTGAAAATGTCTAATTCTATCACTCACTTTATACTTTGCCTGATTTCGTAATGTTTCTATTGATATCTGCTTTTCTACATATTTTCCCCAGTTCAACATAGTGACTGACTCTTCATATGTGCTGACATTTACATTCACTCAACAACCGAAAGTCTATTGCTAAAGAACTTTTGGTCCAAATCCTATACTCACTCTTCTTCCTAAACCTACCGACTATCTTCCTAATCCTACTGAATATCCCTTTTGGACTGGATGTTCTCTTCTAAATTCAATCATCCAATGTACAAGGTCCTAGGCCATTGTATATGGAATTATCTGAGGCATCTTTGCAGAACATCATTCAAAGCTAAGTATCCCAATCAAGGGCAAAACCCTTCTGGGCTTCAAATCATACCTAGATTTCTGTTTTCCTACTTATATTTCACCTCTATATTCTTGTAAATATTGCAGGTTCCCAATACCATTATTCATCACACAGAATCACTCGTAATCCAAATCAAACCTTTTTTAACCCCAAGTATACACTGTTCCCTCAATCATTTTACAGAAGAGCAGAGACAGAGTGGTTCTTACAATACAGGAAAGTTGGGGACCTTCAACCTGATGAGAACCTCAAATGTCCATGCACAAATGGTACCTGGAGAAGTTGTAGGCAGGTATGAAGCACCTGAGAGAGCAAAAGTCATCTTCCATGGCAAACAACCTGGTCAGGATGAAGGGATGTGTCTGAATCTGCCTCTCTCTCTTCTTATTGTACAGAAGATGGACCAAACCAGGGCTGAGTGGAGAGCTGTTCCCGGGTGCCAATGGTGATATACATTCTACCTTATGAAAGTGTCACAGGAAGTTCTGGCAACCTCCATCTTATGTTACCCTTGGAAGCAACTGTTAGGACAAAGTGGTTGCCAAGGCAGTGACCTCATTCAGTTCCAAAGAATGTGAAATACCTCATTTCCTTGGTGATGGAACTCTCTGAACTTGGTATCCAAGAAGCCAGACACCCAGAGGCAGTCCCAGTCCCAGTCCCAGTGGGCTCACTTGTTTGGATTTACCAAGGACAGAGTCAGTTTTCTTGGTACCTAATGATGTGAGGATGGCCAAATGCCAGGAGAGCTCTGAACATGGACCTTTCCTGAGAAAACAGGTAGTGGCTAACCACTTTTTCCTGACATCTTCACAGAGTTGGTCAAGGAATCAAGATCTGAGAGAAGACAGGCCATTTCGGGGGAACATAGTATGGCCCACCAGTCAGAGGACACTCCGGATAGTCACAGACGTACTTGGGGGAAGGAGGTGCCTTTGTGGGAGTGGGTGTGGGTTTGTTGTTTTGTCTCATGTTCTGAGAATAGATAGAAAAGGCGGTTTGTTTGGTTTGGAGTGGACAGTTTCTAGTAAGTCATTTGACATGGCGAGTGTTTCTCTTTCTGTGTATCCCACTGTGTCCGTTGTTGTAGACATTAGAAAAGAGAATGCATTAATGGATGTGTCCTGTCTAGTATAAATCTTCCCATAATTCATCCTGCCCAATATATGAATGGACTGCAGCTTGTCTTATCAATGTGCAACACCTGCTATCTTTCTAAGTTGTTGTTTTCTTCCTGAATTCTGGCCACTCTCCAGAATAGGCTCATGGATTTGTGTCCAAAATATGTACCACCTCCAAGCTCTGTGACATGGCCATGTACTGGATAGCTGAAGAGAATGGCGAGCATCTCAAAAAACTCAGATATCAGTGTGACCAGGAAAGTCTCAGTGCAGAAACCCTGCTTTGGGCCTTTTGCTTACTTATTGTTGTGTTGCACTGAATGTCAGGAAGGTCTTTGCCTCAGGCCACCCCTTTGTGAAGCCTGAAGAAAACAGTTTTCAAATGGAAATGAATGGGCCTCACCTGTGGCTCTTTATCAGCCTCTTGGACCTGTGTGTGGCTGTGACTTAGATTCTCAGCACCTGATGGATCTTAAGAATGATCCCATGTGAGCTTCCAAAACCAAAATGGCAAAAAATATCATTCATTGTGGATGAAGTCTCTTGCCTTCCTCTGTTAGGTTCATGCAATCCATCAAAGGACAATAGGGATTCTTTGGGTCAAATGAGTTCTTCAAAGCCCTGCAGAGGTGCTTGTGTTTTCGCATGACTCTAAATCACCTAAAGAATCGATACCTAAAATCAGTAGGCCTCAAATTGGAGAAACAAAGAAGTATTAACGGCAGGCTTATTTGTTCGCTCCTGTTTCAGAGAAACGGTGTCCAGGCTACCCTGACTTTAGGCAAATGAGGGGCAAACGAGCTGATTTTGGACACTGTCTTGGGCTGCGCCCCTCATGGAAACCTCCAGCCAGAGGTTAAGATGATTGACTATATGGAATAAGATGAAGGCCATGTGGGAGTGTTTTGGTTTTAATTTTGGTCATTTGTGTTGCATTGGAAAAAATGACTGGGTCCACGTGGGCTTGAACTCTGGTGTGATTCCCCTTAGAGACTGGGTTTTGGAACTGAACTCAGAGAAGCATTGCCATGAATTTTGTTGGGATTTTAAGAGGCCACGCATGAAAGTCGCTCTTGGAAACTGAGACCTAGGCCCCGGGTGGATTTCCACAGAGGCCTGGGAATCTCAGCAAGGATATCACATGATTTTATTCTTAAAGAAATGGCAGCCATAGTTGAGAGTCAAAACACACATGGACCTCACATTGTAGACCTCAATGGGCCTGGCCTAATGTGTCCTTTTGTCCACTCTTTGGGAAGCCGTGCCTGTGAGAGTTCTCCAGAGATTTCATTGAAATGAGCTTCCTCACCATTTAATGTTTGCTGAGTGAATTGAAACCCACAGTGCCTCCAACTTCATGCTTGAAAAATGGCTAGATAAATACCATGAAATTTTTGAAATTCCTATGACCAGGTGGCACTGGAGAAACATTGGATGTCCTGTTGCTGATCATGAGTATACCAGACAGTGCCTTGATTTACTGAGTTTCATGAAAATGGTGTAGAACAGAGATGCCAGAAATTTGGAGCCTGCTGAGTAGTGGGTCTAGAGCAGTGGTGGGGAGGTGTTTGATAAAACATCCGTGGTAGGGCCATGTGGATCTACCATTGGATTCCAAATGGCTTGTAACTGACATGGTGCAGAAAACAGACCCTTATATGTAAAGGCATCTTGTTATATGGAGAGTTTTCAGAGGAAAATTAAGAATCAGGTTGATATGGACAAGGGGGCAATGGGGCAAGCTGTGAGAGATAGGAGCCTAGTTGGTGCATTCTCTTGCAGACCCTGACCCACCACACGTGACAGAACTCCCTCCAGCACTGTGTCCCAGTTTAGCTCCTAGTATTTCGTGAAACAAATACCAAACTCACAGTGCAGCAGCAAAAACACCACAAAAAGTGGAAGAGGACCAAATGGCTTCACAGTCCACACGGGGAGACACTTAGTCCCCAGTGGCCTCAGTTTACCTACAAAGAGATGATTCAGCACTGCTTCATCTCGTTCATTGGAAAATAAGAAACCATGTCCTCCAGGTCACATAGATGCAGACCCAGCTTTGATGGTCTCACTACAGAGGAAGCCAAATCTCCTGAAAACTACATATATTTCAAGTGTGGAAGCTCAGAGGCAGTTTCTCAAAAAGTTTTTAGGCCAGCAGAGCTCCATGTTTGTGGAGTGTTTACCCTGTCCCTTAGTTTTGGAAACTCCTCTACCACCTCCAAGGTTGTGAACTCCTGAGCATTTTCCATTCCAGATATGTATTCACTGATTTTGTAACTCTTCTCCTCTAATTGTGTCTTACTTGGGGTGAAGGTAATGTCAAGGCATTGTTCTGGATGAGAGCGGGAGGATATTTGTGCAGCATATTTTTACATACACATTGGATTCATTTTCCAAATTTCCATTCGAAGTACTGAATCCCTGACACTAACCCATACCTAGTAGACTCAGACTATTCATCCTAATATAATGGAGAAAATTAGCCCAACACATTAGAAATACAAGTACTTCAGAGGAGACATGTTGTATAGTTGGACTTGACATTTGCATTATATAAGGTAGGAGTTATAAATCTAGTCAAATTTATTTGAAATATTCTCCATGTGTTTTTAAGCTTAACAAATATGTGAATTCTTATTTCCCTTTTCTGTAGCCTATTCACACATGTATATTTATATGCATATATAGAATCCTACCAGGTATCACACGTACATTTTTGTGAGGTGCTGTCTTGGCAGATACAAATTGTGAGAAGAGTTCACTCCTCCTAAATGCTGTTGGAAATGAAAATTCAACCTATAGGAGAGCGTCCTAGTAGAACAACATTATACATTAACTCATGTTCAGTAAAATAAATATTTTTGCAATTGTGGATGATACATATTTACTGATGAATTTCGATTGGCATTTATATTGGTACTTTTTAATGTCTGTGAGTGTTGTGTGTGTGTGTGTGTATATACAGATATAGATATAGATATACTCTCCAAATTTTTCAAAATATGAAATATATGTGTCTAATATACACTCTCTAAATTCATTCATGTTCATGTATGTGGATTTATAATCCACTTTTCACAAGATTATAATCAGAAATATTCATCCACCTGAAATACATATTTGTTTCCTAGTACTGAAAACTAACTTCAGTGAATGGTGCATACAAATCCTAATTATTCTACAGTAACTGACCCAGTCTAACATCAATGCAATTAGACTCCTATGGGACATGATATGTATTTTGTCATTCATTTGTATTCGACACTGGTACATTATTGTTTCTTCAGTTTTTGCACATCACAGGATATACATTTCATCCACAAGTTCACAAATTAATAAGCATTTGTTTCAACTTTAACCACTTCTTGCTTCAGAACACATGTATTGTCAGGGTATTCTTGACTGGTCTTTTCATGAGACTTCTTTCCAAACACATTATTTTGAATTTCCATAATCATTTGAAGCAAAACTCACACACTCTTTATGATAAACCTAAACACAAATATTTCCATTACATATATACCTGGTTGGAATGAATGATCGTATATCAATATACGATTTCCTTTAATTTTTCAGATATCAGTTCAATTCATTATTTAAAGTTCAAAAAAGTTATATTATTTATTCACAGTATGGTCTATTCATGCTTTTTCTCTATGTTCCTAGAAACAGGGTACACCTCTTTGTACCCCCGATTCTCATTTTACATCTTCAATATATTGCTCCCAGAAATGGTGAAAGAAATACTCATGTCACCTCATTATCACAGTAATATTCTGGACAAAAAATGGAAAGGTCACACTTATGATTGTACCAAAGCCTAAATGGAAAGTGAACATGGATTTCTAAAAACATCCATGTCCAGGTTGCCTAATGCTGTCAATTGTCAATCCTATTGGTGACTACATATTTGTTTTTTTCCTAATTTATATATTCAAACTCAACCCTGTTGAAAATGTCTAATTCTATCACTCACTTTATACTTTGCCTGATATCGTAATGTTTCTATTGATATCTGCTTTTCTACATATTTTCCCCAGTTCAACATAGTGACTGACTCTTCATATGTGCTGACATTTACATTCACTCAACAACCGAAAGTCTATTGCTAAAGAACTTTTGGTCCAAATCCTATACTCACTCTTCTTCCTAAACCTACCGACTATCTTCCTAATCCTACTGAATATCCCTTTTGGACTGGATGTTCTCTTCTAAATTCAATCATCCAATGTACAAGGTCCTATGCCATTGTATACGGAATTATCTGAGGCATCTTTGCAGAACATCATTCAAAGCTAAGTATCCCAATCAAGGGCAAAACCCTTCTGGGCTTCAAATCATACCTAGATTTCTGTTTTCCTACTTATATTTCACCTCTATATTCTTGTAAATATTGCAGGTTCCAATACCATTATTCATCACACAGAATCACTCGTAATCCAAATCAAACCTGTTTTTAACCCCAAGTATACACTGTTCCCTCAATCATTTTACAGAAGAGCAGAGACAGAGTGGTTCTTACAATACAGGAAAGTTGGGGACCTTCAACCTGATGAGAACCTCAAATGTCCATGCACAAATGGTACCTGGAGAAGTTGTAGGCAGGTATGAAGCACCTGAGAGAGCAAAAGTCATCTTCCATGGCAAACAACCTGGTCAGGATGAAGGGATGTGTCTGAATCTGCCTCTCTCTCTTCTTATTGTACAGAAGATGGACCAAACCAGGGCTGAGTGGAGAGCTGTTCCCGGGTGCCAATGGTGATATACATTCTACCTTATGAAAGTGTCACAGGAAGTTCTGGCAACCTCCATCTTATGTTACCCTTGGAAGCAACTGTTAGGACAAAGTGGTTGCCAAGGCAGTGACCTCATTCAGTTCCAAAGAATGTGAAATACCTCATTTCCTTGGTGATGGAACTCTCTGAACTTGGTATCCAAGAAGCCAGACACCCAGAGGCAGTCCCAGTCCCAGTCCCAGTGGGCTCACTTGTTTGGATTTACCAAGGACAGAGTCAGTTTTCTTGGTACCTAATGATGTGAGGATGGCCAAATGCCAGGAGAGCTCTGAACATGGACCTTTCCTGAGAAAACAGGTAGTGGCTAACCACTTTTTCCTGACATCTTCACAGAGTTGGTCAAGGAATCAAGATCTGAGAGAAGACAGGCCATTTCGGGGGAACATAGTATGGCCCACCAGTCAGAGGACACTCCGGATAGTCACAGACGTACTTGGGGGAAGGAGGTGCCTTTGTGGGGAGTGGGTGTGGGTTTGTTGTTTTGTCTCATGTTCTGAGAATAGATAGAAAAGGCGGTTTGTTTGGTTTGGAGTGGACAGTTTCTAGTAAGTCATTTGACATGGCGAGTGTTTCTCTTTCTGTGTATCCCACTGTGTCCGTTGTTGTAGACATTAGAAAAGAGAATGCATTAATGGATGTGTCCTGTCTAGTATAAATCTTCCCATAATTCATCCTGCCCAATATATGAATGGACTGCAGCTTGTCTTATCAATGTGCAACACCTGCTATCTTTCTAAGTTGTTGTTTTCTTCCTGAATTCTGGCCACTCTCCAGAATAGGCTCATGGATTTGTGTCCAAATATGTACCACCTCCAAGCTCTGTGACATGGCCATGTACTGGATAGCTGAAGAGAATGGCGAGCATCTCAAAAAACTCAGATATCAGTGTGACCAGGAAAGTCTCAGTGCAGAAACCCTGCTTTGGGCCTTTTGCTTACTTATTGTTGTGTTGCACTGAATGTCAGGAAGGTCTTTGCCTCAGGCCACCCCTTTGTGAAGCCTGAAGAAAACAGTTTTCAAATGGAAATGAATGGGCCTCACCTGTGGCTCTTTATCAGCCTCTTGGACCTGTGTGTGGCTGTGACTTAGATTCTCAGCACCTGATGGATCTTAAGAATGATCCCATGTGAGCTTCCAAAACCAAAATGGCAAAAAATATCATTCATTGTGGATGAAGTCTCTTGCCTTCCTCTGTTAGGTTCCTGCAATCCATCAAAGGACAATAGGGATTCTTTGGGTCAAATGAGTTCTTCAAAGCCCTGCAGAGGTGCTTGTGTTTTCGCATGACTCTAAATCACCTAAAGAATCCATACCTAAAATCAGTAGGCCTCAAATTGGAGAAACAAAGAAGTATTAACGGCAGGCTTATTTGTTCGCTCCTGTTTCAGAGAAACGGTGTCCAGGCTACCCTGACTTTAGGCAAATGAGGGGCAAACGAGCTGATTTTGGACACTGTCTTGGGCTGCGCCCCTCATGGAAACCTCCAGCCAGAGGTTAAGATGATTGACTATATGGAATAAGATGAAGGCCATGTGGGAGTGTTTTGGTTTTAATTTTGGTCATTTGTGTTGCATTGGAAAAAATGACTGGGTCCACGTGGGCTTGAACTCTGGTGTGATTCCCCTTAGAGACTGGGTTTTGGAACTGAACTCAGAGAAGCATTGCCATGAATTTTGTTGGGATTTTAAGAGGCCACGCATGAAAGTCGCTCTTGGAAACTGAGACCTAGGCCCGGGTGGATTTCCACAGAGGCCTGGGAATCTCAGCAAGGATATCACATGATTTTATTCTTAAAGAAATGGCAGCCATAGTTGAGAGTCAAAACACACATGGACCTCACATTGTAGACCTCAATGGGCCTGGCCTAATGTGACCTTTTGTCCACTCTTTGGGAAGCCGTGCCTGTGAGAGTTCTCCAGAGATTTCATTGAAATGAGCTTCCTCACCATTTAATGTTTGCTGAGTGAATTGAAACCCACAGTGCCTCCAACTTCATGCTTGAAAAATGGCTAGATAAATACCATGAAATTTTTGAAATTCCTATGACCAGGTGGCACTGGAGAAACATTGGATGTCCTGTTGCTGATCATGAGTATACCAGACAGTGCCTTGATTTACTGAGTTTCATGAAAATGGTGTAGAACAGAGATGCCAGAAATTTGGAGCCTGCTGAGTAGTGGGTCTAGAGCAGTGGTGGGGAGGTGTTTGATAAAACATCCGTGGTAGGGCCATGTGGATCTACCATTGGATTCCAAATGGCTTGTAACTGACATGGTGCAGCCAACAGACCCTTATATGTAAAGGCATCTTGTTATATGGAGAGTTTTCAGAGGAAAATTAAGAATCAGGTTGATATGGACAAGGGGGCAATGGGGCAAGCTGTGAGAGATAGGAGCCTAGTTGGTGCATTCTCTTGCAGACCCTGACACACCACACGTGACAGAACTCCCTCCAGCACTGTGTCCCAGTTTAGCTCCTAGTATTTCGTGAAACAAATACCAAACTCACAGTGCAGCAGCAAAAACACCACAAAAAGTGGAAGAGGACCAAATGGCTTCACAGTCCACACGGGGAGACACTTAGTCCCCAGTGGCCTCAGTTTACCTACAAAGAGATGATTCAGCACTGCTTCATCTCGTTCATTGGAAAATAAGAAACCATGTCCTCCAGGTCACATAGATGCAGACCCAGCTTTGATGGTCTCACTACAGAGGAAGCCAAATCTCCTGAAAACTACATATATTTCAAGTGTGGAAGCTCAGAGGCAGTTTCTCAAAAAGTTTTTAGGCCAGCAGAGCTCCATGTTTGTGGAGTGTTTACCCTGTCCCTTAGTTTTGGAAACTCCTCTACCACCTCCAAGGTTGTGAACTCCTGAGCATTTTCCATTCCAGATATGTATTCACTGATTTTGTAACTCTTCTCCTCTAATTGTGTCTTACTTGGGGTGAAGGTAATGTCAAGGCATTGTTCTGGATGAGAGCGGGAGGATATTTGTGCAGCATATTTTTACATACACATTGGATTCATTTTCCAAATTTCCATTCGAAGTACTGAATCCCTGACACTAACCCATACGTAGTAGACTCAGACTATTCATCCTAATATAATGGAGAAAATTAGCCCAACACATTAGAAATACAAGTACTTCAGAGGAGACATGTTGTATAGTTGGACTTGACATTTGCATTATATAAGGTAGGAGTTATAAATCTAGTCAAATTTATTTGAAATATTCTCCATGTGTTTTTAAGCTTAACAAATATGTGAATTCTTATTTCCCTTTTCTGTAGCCTATTCACACATGTATATTTATATGCATATATAGAATCCTACCAGGTATCACACGTACATTTTTGTGAGGTGCTGTCTTGGCAGATACAAATTGTGAGAAGAGTTCACTCCTCCTAAATGCTGTTGGAAATGAAAATTCAACCTATAGGAGAGCGTCCTAGTAGAACAACATTATACATTAACTCATGTTCAGTAAAATAAATATTTTTGCATTTGTGGATGATACATATTTACTGATGAATTTCGATTGGCATTTATATTGGTACTTTTTAATGTCTGTGAGTGTTGTGTGTGTGTGTGTATATACAGATATAGATATAGATATACTCTCCAAATTTTTCAAAATATGAAATATATGTGTCTAATATACACTCTCTAAATTCATTCATGTTCATGTATGTGGATTTATAATCCACTTTTCACAAGATTATAATCAGAAATATTCATCCACCTGAAATACATATTTGTTTCCTAGTACTGAAAACTAACTTCAGTGAATGGTGCATACAAATCCTAATTATTCTACAGTAACTGACCCAGTCTAACATCAATGCAAGTAGACTCCTATGGGACATGATATGTATTTTGTCATTCATTTGTATTCGACACTGGTACATTATTGTTTCTTCAGTTTTTGCACATCACAGGATATACATTTCATCCACAAGTTCACAAATTAATAAGCATTTGTTTCAACTTTAACCACTTCTTGCTTCAGAACACATGTATTGTCAGGGTATTCTTGACTGGTCTTTTCATGAGACTTCTTTCCAAACACATTATTTTGAATTTCCATAATCATTTTGAAGCAAAACTCACACACTCTTTATGATAAAACCTAAACACAAATATTTCCATTACATATATACCTGGTTGGAATGAATGATTGTATATCAATATACGATTTCCTTTAATTTTTCAGATATCAGTTCAATTCATTATTTAAAGTTCAAAAAAGTTATATTATTTATTCACAGTATGGTCTATTCATGCTTTTTCTCTATGTTCCTAGAAACAGGGTACACTCTTTGTACCCCCGATTCTCATTTTACATCTTCAATATATTGCTCCCAGAAATGGTGAAAGAAATACTCATGTCACCTCATTATCACAGTAATATTCTGGACAAAAAATGGAAAGGTCACACTTATGATTGTACCAAAGCCTAAATGGAAAGTGAACATGGATTTCTAAAAACATCCATGTCCAGGTTGCCTAATGCTGTCAATTGTCAATCCTATTGGTGACTACATATTTGTTTTTTTCCTAATTTATATATTCAAACTCAACCCTGTTGAAAATGTCTAATTCTATCACTCACTTTATACTTTGCCTGATTTCGTAATGTTTCTATTGATATCTGCTTTTCTACATATTTT
>NW_027517110.1:0-48329 GCF_048772815.1 Callospermophilus lateralis | reverse complement strand
AGTGTTCGTCTACAGTTGCAGTTTTTATATTTAGGTTTCCCCTCTGTTCTCTCCTATATAGATAGATGAATTTGGAACTCTAAATCCAACATGGTTTGTAGTAGCTCTTTGAAACTTGACAAAATAAAGGAGTTCTCAATATTGTCTCTATGGTTTGTTTCCTCTTCAAGTAGCCCTAGGCACAGAGTGTGGAAAAGCACTTTCATTCAGATGGGTTGCCAAGTTCTAAGAAATAACGAGTTTCTGAAATACCAGCAAATATTTTTTCACCCAATCTTGATGATACTTGCTGGTAATGATCAGAACACAAATCCCACTTGGCTCACCAAATTTGGTTCTTCTAGGTTGAAGCGTTCGTCTACAATAGCAGTTTTATATTTAGGTTTCCCTCTCTTCTCTCCTATATAGATAGATGAATTTGGAACTCTAAATCAAACATGGTTTGTAGTAGCGCTTTGAAACTTGAGAAAAAAAGTAGTTCTCAGTTTTGTCTCTCGGGTTTATTTCCTCTTCAAGTAGCCCAAGCAGAGACTGTGGAAAAGACTTTCATTGAAAGGGGTTGCCCAGCTTCCAAGACATTACGAGTTTCCGAAATACCAGCAAGAATTTTTTCACCCAATCTTCATGATACGTGGGGGTAATGAAAAGTACACAAATCCCACTTGGCTCACCAAATTTTGTTCTGCCAGGTTGAAGCGTTCGTTTACAAGAGCAGTTTTTATTTTTAGGTTTCACTCTGTTGTCTTTTATATAGATAGATGAATTTGGAACTCTAAATTTAACATGGTTTGTAGTAGCTCTTTGAAACTTGACAAAATAAGGGAGTTCTCAGTTTTGTCCCAATGGTTTGTTTCCTCTTTAAGTAGCCCTAGGCACAGACCTTGGAAAGGAACTCTCATTGAAATTGGTTGCCAAGCTTCCAAGAAATAACGAGTTTCCGAAATACGAGCAAATATTTTTTCACCCAATCTTGATGATACGTGGTGATAATGAAAAGTACACAAATCCCACTTGGCTCACCAAATTTTGTTCTGCTAGGTTGAAGCGTTCGTATACAGTTGCAGTTTTTATTTTTAGGTTTCACTCTGTTCTCTTTTATATAGATAGATGAATTTGGAACTCTAAATTCAACATGGTTTGTAGTAGCTCTTTGAAACTTGACAAAATAAAGGAGTTCTCAGTTTTGTCTCTATGGTTTGTTTCCTCTTCAAGTAGCCCTAGGCATAGACTGTGGAAAAGAAATTTCATGAACGGGGTTGCCAAGCTTCTAAGAAATAACGGGTTTCCGAAATACCAGCAAATATTTTTTCACCCAATCTTGATGATACTTGGTGGTAATGATCAGTACACAAATCCCACTTGGCTCACCAAATTTTGTTCTTCTAGGTTGAAGCGTTCGTATACAGTTGAGTTTTAATATTTAGGTTTTGCTCTGTTCTCTCCTATATAGATAGATGAATTTGGAACTCTAAATCCAACATGGTTTGTAGTAGCTCTTTGAAATTTGACAAAACAAAGTAGTTCTCAGTTTGGTCTTTATGATTTGTTTCCTCTTTAAGTAGCCCTAGGCACAGACTCTGGAAAAGAACTTTCATTGAAAGTGGTTGCCAAGCTTCCAAGAAATAATGAGTTTCCGAAATACCAGCAAATATTTTTTCACCCAATCTTGATGATAATTGGTGTTAATGATCGGTACACAAATCCCACTTCACTCACCAAATTTTGTTCTTCTAGGTTGAAGTGTTCGTCTACAGTTGCAGTTTTTATATTTAGGTTTCCCTCTGTTCTCTCCTATATAGATAGATGAATTTGGAACTCTAAATCCAACATGGTTTGTAGGAGCTCTTTGAAACTTGACAAAATAAAGGAGTTCTAAATATTGTCTCTATGGTTTGTTTCCTCTTCAAGTAGCCCTAGGCACAGACTGTGGAAAAGCACTTTCATTCAGATGGGTTGCCAAGTTCTAAGAAATAACGAGTTTCTGAAATACCAGCAAATATTTTTTCACCCAATCTTGATGATACTTGCTGGTAATGATCAGAACACAAATCCCACTTGGCTCACCAAAAATTTGGTTCTTCTAGGTTGAAGCGTTCGTCTACAATAGCAGTTTTTATATTTAGGTTTCCCTCTCTTCTCTCCTATATAGATAGATGAATTTTAACTCTAAATCAAACATGGTTTGTAGTAGCGCTTTGAAACTTGACAAAAAAAGTAGTTCTCAGTTTTGTCTCTCGGGTTTATTTCCTCTTCAAGTAGCCCAAGCAGAGACTGTGGAAAAGACTTTCATTGAAAGGGTTGCCCAGCTTCCAAGACATTACGAGTTTCCGAAATACCAGCAAGAATTTTTTCACCCAATCTTCATGAGACGTGGGGGTAATGAAAAGTACACAAATCCCACTTGGCTCACAAAATTTTGTTCTGCCAGGTTGAAGCGTTCTTTTACAAGAGCAGTTTTTATTTTTAGGTTTCACTCTGTTGTCTTTTATATAGATAGATGAATTTGGAACTCTAATTTAACATTGTTTGTAGTAGCTCTTTGAAACTTGACAAATAAGGGAGTTCTCAGTTTTGTCCCAATGGTTTGTTTCCTCTTTAAGTCGCCCTAGGCACAGACCTTGGAAAGGAACTCTCATTGAAAGTGGTTGCCAAGCTTCCAAGAAATAACGAGTTTCCGAAATACCAGCAAATATTTTTTCACCCAATCTTGATGATACGTGGTGATAATGAAAAGTACACAAATCCCACTTGGCTCACCAAATTTTGTTCTGCTAGGTTGAAGCGTTCGTTTACAGTAGCAGTTTTTATTTTTAGGTTTAACTCTGTTCTCTTTTATATAGATAGATGAATTTGGAACTCTAAATTCAACATGGTTTGTAGTAGCTCTTTGAAACTTGACAAAATAAAGGAGTTCTCAGTTTGTCTCTATGGTTTGTTTCCTCTTCAAGTAGCCCTAGTCATAGACTGTGGAAAAGAAATTTCATTGAACGGGGTTGCCAAGCTTCTAAGAAATAACGAGTTTCCGAAATACCAGCAAATATTTTTTCACCCAATCTTGATGATACTTGGTGGTAATGATCAGTACACAAATCCCACTTGGCTCACCAAATTTAGTTCTTCTAGGTTGAAGCGTTCGTATACAGTTGAGTTTTAATATTTAGGTTTTGCTCTGTTCTCTCCTATATAGATAGATGAATTTGGAACTCTAAATCCAACATGGTTTGTAGTAGCTCTTTGAAATTTGACAAAACAAAGTAGTTCTCAGTTTTGTCTTTATGTTTTGTTTCCTCTTTAAGTAGCCCTAGGCACAGACTCTGGAAAAGAACTTTCATTGAAAGTGGTTGCCAAGCTTCCAAGAAATAATGAGTTTCCGAAATACCAGCAAATATTTTTTCACCCAATCTTGATGATAATTGGTGTTAATGATCGGTACACAAATCCCACTTCACTCACCAAATTTTGTTCTTCTAGGTTGAAGCGTTCGTCTACAGTTGCAGTTTTTATATTTAGGGTTCCCTCTGTTCTCTCCTATATAGATAGATGAATTTGGAACTCTAAAACCAACATGGTTTGTAGTAGCTCTTTGAAACTTGACAAAATAAAGGAGTTCTCAGTTTTGTCTCTATGGTTTGTTTCCTCTTCAAGTAGCCCTAGGCACAGACTGTGGAAAAGCACTTTCATTGAGAGGGGTTGCCAAGTTCTAAGAAATAACGAGTTTCTGAAATACCAGCAAATATTTTTTCACCCAATCTTGATGATACTTGCTGGTAATGATCAGAACACAAATCCCACTTGGCTCACCAAATTTTGTTCTTCTAGGTTGAAGGGTTCGTCTACAATAGCAGTTTTTATATTTAGGTTTCCCTCTGTTCTCTCCTATATAGATAGATGAATTTGGAACTCAAAATAAAACATGGTTTGTAGTAGCGCTTTGAAACTTGCCAAAAAAAAAGTAGCTCTCAGTTTTGTCTCTCTGGTTTGTTTCCTCTTCAAGTAGCCTAAGCAGAGACTGTGGAAAAGCACTTTCATTGAAAGGGGTTGCCCAGCTTCCAAGACATTACGAGTTTCCGAAATACCAGCAAGAATTTTTTTACCCAATCTTCATGATACGTGGTGGTAATGAAAAGTACACAAATCCCACTTGGCTCACCAAATTTTGTTCTGCTAGGTTGAAGCGTTCGTTTCCAGTAGCAGTTTTTATTTTTAGGTTTCACTCTGTTCTCTTTTATATAGACAGATGAATTTGGAACTCTAAATTTAACATGGTTTGTAGTAGCTCTTTGAAACGTGACAAAATAAGGGAGTTCTCAGTTTTGTCCCTATGGTTTGTTTCCTCTTTAAGTAGCCCTAGGCACAGACTCTGGAAAATCACTTTCATTGAAAGTGGTTGCCAAGCTTCCAAGAAATAACGAGTTTCCGAAATACCAGCAAATATTTTTTCACCCAATCTTGATGATACGTGGTGATAATGAAAAGTACACAAATCCCACTTGGCTCACCAAATTTTGTTCTGCTAGGTTGAAGCGTTCGTTTACAGTAGCAGTTTTTATTTTTAGGTTTAACTCTGTTCTCTTTTATATAGATAGATGAATTTGGAACTCTAAATTCAACATGGTTTGTAGTAGCTCTTTGAAACTTGACAAAATAAAGGAGTTCTCAGTTTTGTCTCTATGGTTTGTTTCCTCTTCAAGTAGCCCTAGTCATAGACTGTGGAAAAGAAATTTCATTGAACGGGGTTGCCAAGCTTCTAAGAAATAACGAGTTTCCGAAATACCAGCAAATATTTTTTCACCCAATCTTGATGATACTTGGTGTAATGATCAGTACACAAATCCCACTTGGCTCACCAAATTTAGTTCTTCTAGGTTGAAGCGTTCGTATACAGTTGAGTTTTAATATTTAGGTTTTGCTCTGTTCTCTCCTATATAGATAGATGAATTTGGAACTCTAAATCCAACATGGTTTGTAGTAGCTCTTTGAAATTTGACAAAACAAAGTAGTTCTCAGTTTTGTCTTTATGTTTTGTTTCCTCTTTAAGTAGCCCTAGGCACAGACTCTGGAAAAGAACTTTCATTGAAAGTGGTTGCCAAGCTTCCAAGAAATAATGAGTTTCCGAAATACCAGCAAATATTTTTTCACCCAATCTTGATGATAATTGGTGTTAATGATCGGTACACAAATCCCACTTCACTCACCAAATTTTGTTCTTCTAGGTTGAAGCGTTCGTCTACAGTTGCAGTTTTTATATTTAGGGTTCCCTCTGTTCTCTCCTATATAGATAGATGAATTTGGAACTCTAAAACCAACATGGTTTGTAGTAGCTCTTTGAAACTTGACAAAATAAAGGAGTTCTCAGTTTTGTCTCTATGGTTTGTTTCCTCTTCAAGTAGCCCTAGGCACAGACTGTGGAAAAGCACTTTCATTGAGAGGGGTTGCCAAGTTCTAAGAAATAACGAGTTTCTGAAATACCAGCAAATATTTTTTCACCCAATCTTGATGATACTTGCTGGTAATGATCAGAACACAAATCCCACTTGGCTCACCAAATTTTGTTCTTCTAGGTTGAAGGGTTCGTCTACAATAGCAGTTTTTATATTTAGGTTTCCCTCTGTTCTCTCCTATATAGATAGATGAATTTGGAACTCAAAATAAAACATGGTTTGTAGTAGCGCTTTGAAACTTGCCAAAAAAAAAGTAGCTCTCAGTTTTGTCTCTCTGGTTTGTTTCCTCTTCAAGTAGCCCTAAGCAGAGACTGTGAAAAGCACTTTCATTGAAAGGGGTTGCCCAGCTTCCAAGACATTACGAGTTTCCGAAATACCAGCAAGAATTTTTTTACCCAATCTTCATGATACGTGGTGGTAATGAAAAGTACACAAATCCCACTTGGCTCACCAAATTTTGTTCTGCTAGGTTGAAGCGTTCGTTTCCAGTAGCAGTTTTTATTTTTAGGTTTCACTCTGTTCTCTTTTATATAGATAGATGAATTTGGAACTCTAAATTTAACATGGTTTGTAGTAGCTCTTTGAAACGTGACAAAATAAGGGAGTTCTCAGTTTTGTCCCTATGGTTTGTTTCCTCTTTAAGTAGCCCTAGGCACAGACTCTGGAAAATCACTTTCATTGAAAGTGGTTGCCAAGCTTCCAAGAAATAACGAGTTTCCGAAATACCAGCAAATATTTTTTTCACCCAATCTTCATGATACGTGGTGGTAATGAAAAGTACACAAATCCCACTTGGTTCACCAAATTTTGTTCTGCTAGGTTGAAGCGTTCGTTTACAGTAGCAGTTTTTATTTTTAGGTTTCACTCTGTTCTCTTTTATATAGATAGATGAATTTGGAACTCTAAATTCAACATGGTTTGTAGTAGCTCTTTGAAACTTGACAAAATAAAGGAGTTCTCAGTTTTGTCTCTGTGGTTTGTCCTCTTCATGTAGCCCTAGGCACAGACTGTGGAAAAGCCCTTTCATTGAGAAGGGTTGTCAAGCTTCTAAGAAATAACGAGTTTCCGAAATACCAGCAAATATTTTTTCACCCAATCTTGATGATACTTGGTGGTAATGATCAGTACACAAATCCCACTTGGCTCACCAAATTTTGTTCTTCTAGGTTGAAGCGTTCTTATACAGTTGAGTTTTAATATTTAGGTTTTGCTCTGTTCTCTCCTATATAGATAGATGAATTTGGAACTCTAAATCCAACATGGTTTGTAGTAGCTCTTTGAAATTTGACAAACAAAGTAGTTCTCAGTTTTGTCTTTATGATTTGTTTCCTCTTTAAGTAGCCCTAGGCACAGACTCTGGAAAAGAACTTTCATTGAAAGTGGTTGCCAAGCTTCCAAGAAATAATGAGTTTCCGAAATACCAGCAAATATTTTTTCACCCAATCTTGATGATAATTGGTGTTAATGATCGGTACACAAATCCCACTTCACTCACCAAATTTTGTTCTTCTAGGTTGAAGCGTTCGTCTACAGTTGCAGTTTTTATATTTAGGGTTCCCTCTGTTCTCTCCTATATAGATAGATGAATTTGGAACTCTAAATTCAACATGGTTTGTAGTAGCTCTTTGAAACTTGACAAAATAAAGGAGTTCTCAGTTTTGTCTCTATGGTTTGTTTCCTCTTCAAGTAGCCCTAGGCATAGACTGTGGAAAAGAAATATCATTGAACGGGGTTGCCAAGCTTCTAAGAAATAACGAGTTCCGAAATACCAGCAAATATTTTTTCACCCAATCTTGATGATACTTGGTGGTAATGATCAGTACACAAATCCCACAAGACTCACCAAATTTTGGTTCTTCTAGGTTGAAGCGTTCGTCTACAGTTGCAGTTTTTATATTTAGGGTTCCCTCTGTTCTCTCCGATATAGATAGATGAATTTGGAACTCTAAATTTAACATGGTTTGTAGTAGCTTTTGAAACGTGACAAAATAAGGGAGTTCTCAGTTTTGTCCCAATGGTTTGTTTCCTCTTTAAGTAGCCCTAGGCACAGACCTTGGAAAAGCACTCTCATTGAAAGTGGTTGCCAAGCTTCCAAGAAATAACGAGTTTCCGAAATACCAGCAAATATTTTTTCACCCAATCTTGATGATACTTGGTGGTAATGATCGGTACACAAATCCCACTTGACTCACCAAATTTTCCTCTTCTAGGTTGAAGCATTCGTCTACAGTTGCAGTTTTTATATTTAGGTTTCCCTCTGTTCTCTCCTATATAGATAGATGAATTTGGAACTCTAAATCCAACATGGTTTGTAGTAGCTCTTTGAAACTTGACAAAATAAAGGAGTTCTCAATTTTGTCTCTATGGTTTGTTTCCTCTTCAAGTAGCCCTATGCACAGACTGTGGAAAAGCACTTTCATTGAGAGGGGGATGCCAAGTTCTAAGAAATAACGAGTTTCTGAAATACCAGCAAATATTTTTTCACCCAATCTTGATGATACTTGCTGGTAATGATCAGAACACAAATCCCAGTTGGCTCACCAAAATTTTGTTCTTCTAGGTTGAAGCGTTCGTCTACAGTAGGAGTTTTTATATTTAGGGTTCCCTCTGTTCTCTCCTATATAGATAGATGAATTTCTAACTCTAAATCAAACATGTTTTGTAGTAGCGCTTTGAAACTTGACAAAAAAAAGTAGTTATCAGTTTTGTCTCTCTGGTTTGTATCCTCTTCAAGTAGCCCTAAGCAGAGACTGTGGAAAAGCACTTTCATTGAAAGGGGTTGCCCAGCTTCCAAGACATTACGAGTTCCGAAACACCAGCAAATATTCTATCACCCAAACTTGATGATACCTGGTGGTAATGAAAAGTACACAAATCCCACTTGGCTCACCAAATTTTGTTCTGCTAGGTTGAAGCGTTCGTTTACAGTAGCAGTTTTATTTTTAGGTTTCACTCTGTTCTCTTTTATATAGATAGATGAATTTGGAACTCTAAATTCAACATGGTTGTAGTAGCTCTTTGAAACTTGACAAAATAAAGGAGTTCTCAGTTTTGTCTCTATGGTTTGTTTCCTCTTCAAGTAGCCCTAGGCATAGACTGTGGAAAAGAAATATCATTGAACGGGGTTGCCAAGCTTCTAAGAAATAACGAGTTTCCGAAATACCAGCAAATATTTTTTCACCCAATCTTGATGATACTTGGTGGTAATGATCAGTACACAAATCCCACAAGACTCACCAAATTTTGTTCTTCTAGGTTGAAGCATTCGTCTACAGTAGCAGTTTTTATATTTAGGTTTTCCTCTGTTCTCTCCTATATAGATAGATGAATTTGGAACTCTAAATCCAACATGGTTTGTAGTAGCTCTTTGAAACTTGACAAAACAAAGTAGTTCTCAGTTTTGTCTTTATGGTTTGTTTCCTCTTTAAGTAGCCCTAGGCACAGACTCTGGAGAAGCACTTTCATTGAAAGTGGTTGCCAAGCTTCTAAGAAATAACGAGTTTCCGAAATACCAGCAAATATTTTTTCACCCAATCTTGATGATACTTGGTGGTAATGATCAGTACACAAATCCCCACTTGGCTCACCAAATTTAGTTCTTCTAGGTTGAAGCGTTCGTATACAGTTGAGTTTTAATATTTAGGTTTTGCTCTGTTCTCTCCTATATAGATAGATGAATTTGGAACTCTAAATCCAACATGGTTTGTAGTAGCTCTTTGAAATTTGACAAAACAAAGTAGTTCTCAGTTTTGTCTTTATGTTTTGTTTCCTCTTTAAGTAGCCCTAGGCACAGACTCTGGAAAAGAACTTTCATTGAAAGTGGTTGCCAAGCTTCCAAGAAATAATGAGTTTCCGAAATACCAGCAAATATTTTTTCACCCAATCTTGATGATAATTGGTGTTAATGATCGGTACACAAATCCCACTTCACTCACCAAATTTTGTTCTTCTAGGTTGAAGCGTTCGTCTACAGTTGCAGTTTTTATATTTAGGGTTCCCTCTGTTCTCTCCTATATAGATAGATGAATTTGGAACTCTAAAACCAACATGGTTTGTAGTAGCTCTTTGAAACTTGACAAAATAAAGGAGTTCTCAGTTTTGTCTCTATGGTTTGTTTCCTCTTCAAGTAGCCCTAGGCACAGACTGTGGAAAAGCACTTTCATTGAGAGGGGTTGCCAAGTTCTAAGAAATAACGAGTTTCTGAAATACCAGCAAATATTTTTTCACCCAATCTTGATGATACTTGCTGGTAATGATCAGAACACAAATCCCACTTGGCTCACCAAATTTTGTTCTTCTAGGTTGAAGGGTTCGTCTACAATAGCAGTTTTTATATTTAGGTTTCCCTCTGTTCTCTCCTATATAGATAGATGAATTTGGAACTCAAAATAAAACATGGTTGTAGTAGCGCTTTGAAACTTGCCAAAAAAAAAGTAGCTCTCAGTTTTGTCTCTCTGGTTTGTTTCCTCTTCAAGTAGCCCTAAGCAGAGACTGTGGAAAAGCACTTTCATTGAAAGGGGTTGCCCAGCTTCCAAGACATTACGAGTTTCCGAAATACCAGCAAGAATTTTTTTACCCAATCTTCATGATACGTGGTGGTAATGAAAAGTACACAAATCCCACTTGGCTCACCAAATTTTGTTCTGCTAGGTTGAAGCGTTCGTTTCCAGTAGCAGTTTTTATTTTTAGGTTTCACTCTGTTCTCTTTTATATAGACAGATGAATTTGGAACTCTAAATTTAACATGGTTTGTAGTAGCTCTTTGAAACGTGACAAAATAAGGGAGTTCTCAGTTTTGTCCCTATGGTTTGTTTCCTCTTTAAGTAGCCCTAGGCACAGACTCTGGAAAATCACTTTCATTGAAAGTGGTTGCCAAGCTTCCAAGAAATAACGAGTTTCCGAAATACCAGCAAATATTTTTTCACCCAATCTTGATGATACGTGGTGATAATGAAAAGTACACAAATCCCACTTGGCTCACCAAATTTTGTTCTGCTAGGTTGAAGCGTTCGTTTACAGTAGCAGTTTTTATTTTTAGGTTTAACTCTGTTCTCTTTTATATAGATAGATGAATTTGGAACTCTAAATTCAACATGGTTTGTAGTAGCTCTTTGAAACTTGACAAAATAAAGGAGTTCTCAGTTTTGTCTCTATGGTTTGTTTCCTCTTCAAGTAGCCCTAGTCATAGACTGTGGAAAAGAAATTTCATTGAACGGGGTTGCCAAGCTTCTAAGAAATAACGAGTTTCCGAAATACCAGCAAATATTTTTTCACCCAATCTTGATGATACTTGGTGGTAATGATCAGTACACAATCCCACTTGGCTCACCAAATTTAGTTCTTCTAGGTTGAAGCGTTCGTATACAGTTGAGTTTTAATATTTAGGTTTTGCTCTGTTCTCTCCTATATAGATAGATGAATTTGGAACTCTAAATCCAACATGGTTTGTAGTAGCTCTTTGAAATTTGACAAAACAAAGTAGTTCTCAGTTTTGTCTTTATGTTTTGTTTCCTCTTTAAGTAGCCCTAGGCACAGACTCTGGAAAAGAACTTTCATTGAAAGTGGTTGCCAAGCTTCCAAGAAATAATGAGTTTCCGAAATACCAGCAAATATTTTTTCACCCAATCTTGATGATAATTGGTGTTAATGATCGGTACACAAATCCCACTTCACTCACCAAATTTTGTTCTTCTAGGTTGAAGCGTTCGTCTACAGTTGCAGTTTTATATTTAGGGTTCCCTCTGTTCTCTCCTATATAGATAGATGAATTTGGAACTCTAAAACCAACATGGTTTGTAGTAGCTCTTTTGAAACTTGACAAAATAAAGGAGTTCTCAGTTTTGTCTCTATGGTTTGTTTCCTCTTCAAGTAGCCCTAGGCACAGACTGTGGAAAAGCACTTTCATTGAGAGGGGTTGCCAAGTTCTAAGAAATAACGAGTTTCTGAAATACCAGCAAATATTTTTTCACCCAATCTTGATGATACTTGCTGGTAATGATCAGAACACAAATCCCACTTGGCTCACCAAATTTTGTTCTTCTAGGTTGAAGGGTTCGTCTACAATAGCAGTTTTTATATTTAGGTTTCCCTCTGTTCTCTCCTATATAGATAGATGAATTTGGAACTCAAAATAAAACATGGTTTGTAGTAGCGCTTTGAAACTTGCCAAAAAAAAAGTAGCTCTCAGTTTTGTCTCTCTGGTTTGTTTCCTCTTCAAGTAGCCCTAAGCAGAGACTGTGGAAAAGCACTTTCATTGAAAGGGGTTGCCCAGCTTCCAAGACATTACGAGTTTCCGAAATACCAGCAAGAATTTTTTTACCCAATCTTCATGATACGTGGTGGTAATGAAAAGTACACAAATCCCACTTGGCTCACCAAATTTTGTTCTGCTAGGTTGAAGCGTTCGTTTCCAGTAGCAGTTTTTATTTTTTAGGTTTCACTCTGTTCTCTTTTATATAGATAGATGAATTTGGAACTCTAAATTTAACATGGTTTGTAGTAGCTCTTTGAAACGTGACAAAATAAGGGAGTTCTCAGTTTTGTCCCTATGGTTTGTTTCCTCTTTAAGTAGCCCTAGGCACAGACTCTGGAAAATCACTTTCATTGAAAGTGGTTGCCAAGCTTCCAAGAAATAACGAGTTTCCGAAATACCAGCAAATATTTTTTCACCCAATCTTCATGATACGTGGTGGTAATGAAAAGTACACAAATCCCACTTGGTTCACCAAATTTTGTTCTGCTAGGTTGAAGCGTTCGTTTACAGTAGCAGTTTTTATTTTTAGGTTTCACTCTGTTCTCTTTTATATAGATAGATGAATTTGGAACTCTAAATTCAACATGGTTTGTAGTAGCTCTTTGAAACTTGACAAAATAAAGGAGTTCTCAGTTTGTCTCTGTGGTTTGTCCTCTTCATGTAGCCCTAGGCACAGACTGTGGAAAAGCCCTTTCATTGAGAAGGGTTGTCAAGCTTCTAAGAAATAACGAGTTTCCGAAATACCAGCAAATATTTTTCACCCAATCTTGATGATACTTGGTGGTAATGATCAGTACACAAATCCCACTTGGCTCACCAAATTTTGTTCTTCTAGGTTGAAGCGTTCTTATACAGTTGAGTTTTAATATTTAGGTTTTGCTCTGTTCTCTCCTATATAGATAGATGAATTTGGAACTCTAAATCCAACATGGTTTGTAGTAGCTCTTTGAAATTTGACAAACAAAGTAGTTCTCAGTTTTGTCTTTATGATTTGTTTCCTCTTTAAGTAGCCCTAGGCACAGACTCTGGAAAAGAACTTTCATTGAAAGTGGTTGCCAAGCTTCCAAGAAATAATGAGTTTCCAAAATACCAGCAAATATTTTTTCACCCAATCTTGATGATAATTGGTGTTAATGATCGGTACACAAATCCCACTTCACTCACCAAATTTTGTTCTTCTAGGTTGAAGCGTTCGTCTACAGTTGCAGTTTTTATATTTAGGGTTCCCTCTGTTCTCTCCTATATAGATAGATGAATTTGGAACTCTAAATTCAACATGGTTTGTAGTAGCTCTTTGAAACTTGACAAAATAAAGGAGTTCTCAGTTTTGTCTCTATGGTTTGTTTCCTCTTCAAGTAGCCCTAGGCATAGACTGTGGAAAAGAAATATCATTGAACGGGGTTGCCAAGCTTCTAAGAAATAACGAGTTTCCGAAATACCAGCAAATATTTTTTCACCCAATCTTGATGATACTTGGTGGTAATGATCAGTACACAAATCCCACAAGACTCACCAAATTTTGTTCTTCTAGGTTGAAGCGTTCGTCTACAGTTGCAGTTTTTATATTTAGGGTTCCCTCTGTTCTCTCCGATATAGATAGATGAATTTGGAACTCTAAATTTAACATGGTTTGTAGTAGCTTTTGAAAACGTGACAAAATAAGGGAGTTCTCAGTTTGTCCCAATGGTTTGTTTCCTCTTTAAGTAGCCCTAGGCACAGACCTTGGAAAAGCACTCTCATTGAAAGTGGTTGCCAAGCTTCCAAGAAATAACGAGTTTCCGAAATACCAGCAAATATTTTTTCACCCAATCTTGATGATACTTGGTGGTAATGATCGGTACACAAATCCCACTTGACTCACCAAATTTTCCTCTTCTAGGTTGAAGCATTCGTCTACAGTTGCAGTTTTTATATTTAGGTTTCCCTCTGTTCTCTCCTATATAGATAGATGAATTTGGAACTCTAAATCCAACATGGTTTGTAGTAGCTCTTTGAAACTTGACAAAATAAAGGAGTTCTCAATTTTGTCTCTATGGTTTGTTTCCTCTTCAAGTAGCCCTATGCACAGACTGTGGAAAAGCACTTTCATTGAGAGGGGGATGCCAAGTTCTAAGAAATAACGAGTTTCTGAAATACCAGCAAATATTTTTTCACCCAATCTTGATGATACTTGCTGGTAATGATCAGAACACAAATCCCAGTTGGCTCACCAAATTTGTTCTTCTAGGTTGAAGCGTTCGTCTACAGTAGGAGTTTTTATATTTAGGGTTCCCTCTGTTCTCTCCTATATAGATAGATGAATTTCTAACTCTAAATCAAACATGTTTGTAGTAGCGCTTTGAAACTTGACAAAAAAAAGTAGTTATCAGTTTTGTCTCTCTGGTTTGTATCCTCTTCAAGTAGCCCTAAGCAGAGACTGTGGAAAAGCACTTTCATTGAAAGGGGTTGCCCAGCTTCCAAGACATTACGAGTTCCGAAACACCAGCAAATATTCTATCACCCAAACTTGATGATACCTGGTGGTAATGAAAAGTACACAAATCCCACTTGGCTCACCAAATTTTGTTCTGCTAGGTTGAAGCGTTCGTTTACAGTAGCAGTTTTATTTTTAGGTTTCACTCTGTTCTCTTTTATATAGATAGATGAATTTGGAACTCTAAATTCAACATGGTTTGTAGTAGCTCTTTGAACTTGACAAAATAAAGGAGTTCTCAGTTTTGTCTCTATGGTTTGTTTCCTCTTCAAGTAGCCCTAGGCATAGACTGTGGAAAAGAAATATCATTGAACGGGGTTGCCAAGCTTCTAAGAAATAACGAGTTTCCGAAATACCAGCAAATATTTTTTCACCCAATCTTGATGATACTTGGTGGTAATGATCAGTACACAAATCCCACAAGACTCACCAAATTTTGTTCTTCTAGGTTGAAGCATTCGTCTACAGTAGCAGTTTTTATATTTAGGTTTTCCTCTGTTCTCTCCTATATAGATAGATGAATTTGGAACTCTAAATCCAACATGGTTTGTAGTAGCTCTTTGAAACTTGACAAAACAAAGTAGTTCTCAGTTTTGTCTTTATGGTTTGTTTCCTCTTTAAGTAGCCCTAGGCACAGACTCTGGAGAAGCACTTTCATTGAAAGTGGTTGCCAAGCTTCTAAGAAATAACGAGTTTCCGAAATACCAGCAAATATTTTTTCACCCAATCTTGATGATACTTGGTGGTAATGATCAGTACACAAATCCCACTTGGCTCACCAAATTTAGTTCTTCTAGGTTGAAGCGTTCGTATACAGTTGAGTTTTAATATTTAGGTTTTGCTCTGTTCTCTCCTATATAGATAGATGAATTTGGAACTCTAAATCCAACATGGTTTGTAGTAGCTCTTTGAAATTTGACAAAACAAAGTAGTTCTCAGTTTTGTCTTTATGTTTTGTTTCCTCTTTAAGTAGCCCTAGGCACAGACTCTGGAAAAGAACTTTCATTGAAAGTGGTTGCCAAGCTTCCAAGAAATAATGAGTTTCCGAAATACCAGCAAATATTTTTTCACCCAATCTTGATGATAATTGGTGTTAATGATCGGTACACAAATCCCACTTCACTCACCAAATTTTGTTCTTCTAGGTTGAAGCGTTCGTCTACAGTTGCAGTTTTTATATTTAGGGTTCCCTCTGTTCTCTCCTATATAGATAGATGAATTTGGAACTCTAAAACCAACATGGTTTGTAGTAGCTCTTTGAAACTTGACAAAATAAAGGAGTTCTCAGTTTTGTCTCTATGGTTTGTTTCCTCTTCAAGTAGCCCTAGGCACAGACTGTGGAAAAGCACTTTCATTGAGAGGGGTTGCCAAGTTCTAAGAAATAACGAGTTTCTGAAATACCAGCAAATATTTTTTCACCCAATCTTGATGATACTTGCTGGTAATGATCAGAACACAAATCCCACTTGGCTCACCAAATTTTGTTCTTCTAGGTTGAAGGGTTCGTCTACAATAGCAGTTTTTATATTTAGGTTTCCCTCTGTTCTCTCCTATATAGATAGATGAATTTGGAACTCAAAATAAAACATGGTTTGTAGTAGCGCTTTGAAACTTGCCAAAAAAAAAGTAGCTCTCAGTTTTGTCTCTCTGGTTTGTTTCCTCTTCAAGTAGCCCTAAGCAGAGACTGTGGAAAAGCACTTTCATTGAAAGGGGTTGCCCAGCTTCCAAGACATTACGAGTTTCCGAAATACCAGCAAGAATTTTTTTACCCAATCTTCATGATACGTGGTGGTAATGAAAAGTACACAAATCCCACTTGGCTCACCAAATTTTGTTCTGCTAGGTTGAAGCGTTCGTTTCCAGTAGCAGTTTTTATTTTTAGGTTTCACTCTGTTCTCTTTTATATAGACAGATGAATTTGGAACTCTAAATTTAACATGGTTTGTAGTAGCTCTTTGAAACGTGACAAAATAAGGGAGTTCTCAGTTTTGTCCCTATGGTTTGTTTCCTCTTTAAGTAGCCCTAGGCACAGACTCTGGAAAATCACTTTCATTGAAAGTGGTTGCCAAGCTTCCAAGAAATAACGAGTTTCCGAAATACCAGCAAATATTTTTTCACCCAATCTTCATGATACGTGGTGGTAATGAAAAGTACACAAATCCCACTTGTTCACCAAATTTTGTTCTGCTAGGTTGAAGCGTTCGTTTACAGTAGCAGTTTTTATTTTAGGTTTCACTCTGTTCTCTTTTATATAGATAGATGAATTGGAACTCTAAATTCAACATGGTTTGTAGTAGCTCTTTGAAACTTGACAAAATAAAGGAGTTCTCAGTTTTGTCTCTGTGGTTTGTTTCCTCTTCATGTATCCCTAGGCACAGACTGTGGAAAAGCCCTTTCATTGAGAAGGGTTGTCAAGCTTCTAAGAAATAACGAGTTTCCGAAATACCAGCAAATATTTTTTCACCCAATCTTGATGATACTTGGTGGTAATGATCAGTACACAAATCCCACTTGGCTCACCAAATTTTGTTCTTCTAGGTTGAAGCGTTCTTATACAGTTGAGTTTTAATATTTAGGTTTTGCTCTGTTCTCTCCTATATAGATAGATGAATTTGGAACTCTAAATCCAACATGGTTTGTAGTAGCTCTTTGAAATTTGACAAAACAAAGTAGTTCTCAGTTTTGTCTTTATGATTTGTTTCCTCTTTAAGTAGACCTAGGCACAGACTCTGGAAAAGAACTTTCATTGAAAGTGGTTGCCAAGCTTCCAAGAAATAATGAGTTTCCGAAATACCAGCAAATATTTTTTCACCCAATCTTGATGATAATTGGTGTTAATGATCGGTACACAAATCCCACTTCACTCACCAAATTTTGTTCTTCTAGGTTGAAGCGTTCGTCTACAGTTGCAGTTTTTATATTTAGGGTTCCCTCTGTTCTCTCCTATATAGATAGATGAATTTGGAACTCTAAAACCAACATGGTTTGTAGTAGCTCTTTGAAACTTGACAAAATAAAGGAGTTCTCAGTTTTGTCTCTATGGTTTGTTTCCTCTTCAAGTAGCCCTAGGCACAGACTGTGGAAAAGCACTTTCATTGAGAGGGGTTGCCAAGTTCTAAGAAATAACGAGTTTCTGAAATACCAGCAAATATTTTTTCACCCAATCTTGATGATACTTGCTGGTAATGATCAGAACACAAATCCCACTTGGCTCACCAAATTTTGTTCTTCTAGGTTGAAGGGTTCGTCTACAATAGCAGTTTTTATATTTAGGTTTCCCTCTGTTCTCTCCTATATAGATAGATGAATTTGGAACTCTAAATCCAAAATGGTTTGTAGTAGCGCTTTGAAACTTGCCAAAAAAAAAGTAGCTCTCAGTTTTGTCTCTCTGGTTTGTTTCCTCTTCAAGTAGCCCTAAGCAGAGACTGTGGAAAAGCACTTTCATTGAAAGGGGTTGCCCAGCTTCCAAGACATTACGAGTTTCCGAAATACCAGCAAGAATTTTTTTACCCAATCTTCATGATACGTGGTGGTAATGAAAAGTACACAAATCCCACTTGGCTCACCAAATTTTGTTCTGCTAGGTTGAAGCGTTCGTTTCCAGTAGCAGTTTTTATTTTTAGGTTTCACTCTGTTCTCTTTTATATAGACAGATGAATTTGGAACTCTAAATTTAACATGGTTTGTAGTAGCTCTTTGAAACGTGACAAAATAAGGGAGTTCTCAGTTTTGTCCCTATGGTTTGTTTCCTCTTTAAGTAGCCCTAGGCACAGACTCTGGAAAATCACTTTCATTGAAAGTGGTTGCCAAGCTTCCAAGAAATAACGAGTTTCCGAAATACCAGCAAATATTTTTTCACCCAATCTTCATGATACGTGGTGGTAATGAAAAGTACACAAATCCCACTTGGTTCACCAAATTTTGTTCTGCTAGGTTGAAGCGTTCGTTTACAGTAGCAGTTTTTATTTTTAGGTTTCACTCTGTTCTCTTTTATATAGATAGATGAATTTGGAACTCTAAATTCAACATGGTTTGTAGTAGCTCTTTGAAACTTGACAAAATAAAGGAGTTCTCAGTTTTGTCTCTGTGGTTTGTTTCCTCTTCATGTATCCCTAGGCACAGACTGTGGAAAAGCCCTTTCATTGAGAAGGGTTGTCAAGCTTCTAAGAAATAACGAGTTTCCGAAATACCAGCAAATATTTTTTCACCCAATCTTGATGATACTTGGTGGTAATGATCAGTACACAAATCCCACTTGGCTCACCAAATTTTGTTCTTCTAGGTTGAAGCGTTCTTATACAGTTGAGTTTTAATATTTAGGTTTTGCTCTGTTCTCTCCTATATAGATAGATGAATTTGGAACTCTAAATCCAACATGGTTTGTAGTAGCTCTTTGAAACTTGAGAAAATAAGGGAGTTCTCAGTTTTGTCTCTATGGTTTGTTTCCTCTTCAAGTAGCCCTAGGCATAGACTGTGGAAAAGCACTTTCATTGAGAGGGGTTGCCAAGCTTCTAAGAAATAACCAGTTTCCGAAATACCAGCAAATATTTTTTCACACAATGTTGATGATAATTGGTGGTAATGATCAGTACACAAACCCCACTTGGCTCACCAAATTTTGCTCTTCTAGGTTGAAGCGTTCGTCTAAAGTATCAGGTTTTATATTTAGGTTTCACTCTGTTCTCTCCTATATAGATAGATGAATTTGGAACTCTAAATCCAAAATGGTTTGTAGTAGCTCTTTGAAACTTGACAAAACAAAGTAGTTCTCCGTTTTGTCTCTATGGTTTCTTTCCTCTTTAAGTAGCCCTAGGCACAGACTCTGGAAAAGCACTTTCATTGAAAGCTGTTGCAAAATTTCCGAGAAATAACGAGTTTCCAAAATACCAGCAAATGGTTTTTTACCCAATCTTGATGATTCTTGATGCTAATGATCGATACACAAATCCCACAAGACTCACCAAATTTTGTTCTTCTAGGTTGAAGCGTTCGTCTACAGTAGCAGTTTTTATATTTAGGTTTCCCTCTGTTCTGTCCTATATAGATACACGAATTTGGAACTATAAATCCGACATGGTTTGTAGTAGTCTTTGAAACTTGACAAAACAAAGTAGTTCTCAGTTTTGTCTCTATGGTTTCTTTTCTCTTTAAGTAGCCCTAGGCACAGACTCTGGAAAAGCACTTTCATTGAGAGGGGTTGCCAACTTTCTCAGAAATACCGAGTTTCCGAAATACCAGCAAATATTTTTTCACCCAATCTTGATGATACTTGTTGGTAATGATCAGTACTCAAATCCCACTTGGCTCACCAAATTTGGTTCTTTTATGTTGAAGCGTTCGTCCAGAGTAGCAGTTTATATATTTAGGTTTCCCTCTGTTCTCTGCTATATAGATAGATGAATTTGGAACTCTAAATCCAACATGGTTTGTAGTAGCTCTTTGAAACTTGACAAAATAAAGTACTTCTCTGTTTTGTCTCTGTGGTTTGTTTCCTCTTCAAGTAGCCCAAGGCATAGACTGTGGAAAAACACTTTCATTGAGAGGGGTTGCCAAGCTTCTAAGAAATAATCAGTTTCCGAAATACAAGCAAATATTTTTTCACCCAATCTTGATGATACTTGGTGGTAATGATCGGTACACAAATCCCACTTGACTCACCAAATTTTGTTCTTCTAGGTTGAAGCGTTCGTCTACAGTAGCAGTTTTTATATTTAGGTTTCCCTCTGTTCTGTCCTATATAGATAGATGAATTTGGAACTCTAAATCCAACATGGTTTGTGGTAGCTCTTTGAAACTTTACAAAATAAAGAAGTTCTCAGTTTTGTCTCTGTGGTTTGTTTCCTCTACAAGTAGCCCTAGAAATAAACTTTAAAAGCACTTTCATTGAGAGGGGTTGCCAAGCTTCTAAGAAATAACCAGTTTCCGAAATACCAGCAAATATTTTTTCACCCAAACTTGATGATACTTGGTAGTAATGATCGGTACACAAATCCAACTTGACTCACCAGATTTTGTTATTCTAAGTTAAGCGTTCGTCTACAGGAGAAGTTTTTATATTTAGGTTTCACTCTGTTCTCTCCTATATAGATAGATGAATTTGGAACTCTAAATCCAACATGGTTTGTTGTAGCTCTTTGAAACTTGACAAAATAAAGTACTTCTCTGTTTTCTCTCTGTGGTTTGTTTCCTCATCACGTAGCCGTAGGCACAGACTGTATAAAAGCACTTTCATTGAAAGGGGTTGCCAAGCTTCCAAGAAATTACGAGTTTCCGAAATACCAGGAATATATTTTCACCCAATCTTGAAGATACTTGGTTGTAATGATCAGTACACAAATCCCACTTGGCTCACCAAATTTTGTTCTTCTAGGTTGAAGCGTTCGTTTACATTAGCAGTTAATATTTTTTAGGTTTCCCTCTGTTCTCTCCTATATAGATAGATGAATTTGGAACTCGAAATCCAACATGGTTTGTAGTAGCTCTTTGAAACTTGACAAAATTAACGAGTTCTCAGTTTTGTCTCTATGATTTGTTTCCTCTTCAAGTAGCCCTAAGCAGAGACTGTGGAAAAGCACTTTCGTTGAAAGGGGTTGCCAAGCTTCCAAGAAATTACGAGTTTCCGAAATACCAGCAAATATTTTTTCACCCAATCTTGATGATACGTGGTGGTAATGACAAGTACACAAATCCCACTTGACTCACCAAAATTTGTTCTTCTAGTTTGAAGCGTTCGTTTACAGTAGCAGTTTTTATTTTTAGGTTTCACTCTGTTCTCTCCTATATAGATGGATAAATTTGGAACTCTAAATCCAACATGGTTTCTAGTAGCTATTTGAAACTTGACAAAAAAAGGAGATCTCAGTTTTGTATCTATGGTTTGTTTTCTCGTCAAGTAGCCCTAGGCACAGACTCTGGAAAAGCACTTTCATTGAAAGGAGTTGCCAAATTTCCAAGAAATAACGAGTTTCCGAAATACCAGCAAATATTTTTTCACCCAATCCTGATGATTCTTGGTGGTAATGATCGGTACACAAATCCCACTAGACTCACCAAATTTTGTTCTTCTAGGTTGAAGCATTCGTCTACAGTAGCAGTTTTTATATTAAGTTTCCTTCTGTTCTCTCCTATATAGATAGATGAATTTGGAACTCTAAATCCAACATGGTTTGTAGTAGCTCTTTGAAACTTGACAAAACAAAGTAGTTCTCAGTTTTGTCTCTATGGTTTCTTTCCTCTTTAAGTAGCCCTAGGCACAGAGTCTGGAAAAGCACTTTCATTGAGAGCGGTTGCCAACTTTCTCAGAAAAAACGAGTTTCCGAAATATCAGCAAATATTTTTTCACCCAATCTTGATGATACTTGGTGGTAATGATCAGTACTCAAATCCCACTTGGCTCACCAAATTTTGTTCTTTTAGGTTGAAGCGTTCGTCCACAGTAGCAGTTTATATATTTAAGTTTCCCTCTGTTCTCTGCTATATAGATAGATGAATTTGGAACTCTAAATCCAACGTGGTTTGTAGTAGCTCTTTGAAACTTGACAAAAAAACGTAGTTCTCAGTTTTGTCTCTATGGTTTGTTTCCTCTTCAAGTAGCCCTATGCACAGACTATGGAAAAGCACTTTCGTTGAGAGGGGTTGCCAAGTTTCTAAGAAATAACGAATTTCAGAAATATCCGCAAATAGGTTTTTCACCCAATCTTGATGATACTTGGTGGTAATAATCAGTACACAACTCCCACTTGACTCACCAAATTTTGTTCTTCTTGTGTGTAGCGTTCTTTTACAGTAGTAGGTTTTATATTTAGGTTTCCCTCTGTTCTCTCCTATATAGATAGATGAATTTGGAACTCTAAATCCAACATGGTTTGTAGTAGCACTTTGAAACTTGACAAAAAAAAGTAGTTCTCAGTTTTGTCTCTATGGTTTGTTTCCTATTCAAGTAGCCCAGAGCAGAGACTGTGGAAAAGCACTTTCATAGAAAGGGGTTGCCAAGCTTCCAAAAAATTATGAGTTTCCGAAATACCAGCAAATATCTTTTCACCCAATATTGATGATACGTTGTGGTAATGACAAGTACTCAAATCCCATTTGCCTCACCAAATTTAGTTCTTTTAGGTTCAAGCGTTCGTCCACAGGAGCAGTTTATATATTTAGGTTTCCCTCTGTTGTCTCATATATAGATAGATGAATTTGGAACTCTGAATCCAACATGGTTTGTAGTAGCTCTTTAAAACTTGACAAAATAAAGTAGTTCTCAGTTTTGTCTCTATCGTTTGTTTCCTCTTCAATTTGCCCTAGGTATAGACTGTGGAAAAGCACTTTCATTGAGAGGGGTTGCCAAGCTTCTAAGAAATAATGAGTTTCCGAAATACCAGCAAATATTTTTTCACCCAAACTCGATGATACTTGGTTGTAATGATCAGTACACAAATCCCACTTGGCTCACCGAATTTTGTTCTTCTAGGTTGAAGCGTTCGTCTACAGTCTCAGTTTTTATATTTAGGTTTCCCTCTGTTCTTTCCTATATAGATAGATGAATTTGTAACTCTAACTCCAACATGGTTTATAGTAGCTCTTTGAAACTTGACAAAATAAAGGAGTTCTCAGTTTTGTCTCTATGGTTTGTTTCCTCTTAAAGTAGCCCTAGGCATAGACTGTGGAAAAGCACTTTAATTGAAAGGGGTTGCCAATCTTCCAAGAAATTACAAGTTTTTGAAATATCAGCAAATATTTTTTCACCCAATATAGATGATACTTGGTGGTAATGATCAGTACACAAATCCCACTAGGCTCACCAAATTTTGTTCTTCTAGGTTGAAGCGTTCATCTACAGTAGCAGTTTTTATATTTAGGTTTCCCTCTGTTCTCTCCTATATAGATAGATGAATTTGGAACTCTAAATCCAACATGGTTTGTAGTAGCTCTTTGAAACTTGACAAAATAAAGGAGTTCTCAGTTTTGTCTCTATGGATTTTTTCCTCTTCAAGTAGCCCTAGGCATAGACTGTGGAAAACCAGTTTCATTGAGAGGGGTTGCCAAGCTTCTAAGAAATAACGAGTTTCCGAAATACCAGCAAATATTTTTTCACCCAAACTTGATGATACTTGGTTGTAATGATCAGTACACAAATCCCACTTGGCTCACCGAATTTTGTTCTTCTAGGTTGAAGCGTTCGTCTACAGTAGCAGTTTTTATATTTAGGTTTCCATCTGTTCTCTCCTATATAGATAGATGAATTTGTAACTCTAACTCCAACATGGTTTATAGTAGCTCTTTGAAACTTGACAAAATAAAGGAGTTCTCAGTTTTGTCTCTATGGTTTGTTTCCTCTTAAAGTAGCCCTAGGCATAGACTGTGGAAAAGCACTTTAATTGAAAGGGGTTGCCAAGCTTCCAAGAAATTACAAGTTTTTGAAATATCAGCAAATATTTTTTCACCCAATATAGATGATACTTGGTGGTAATGATCAGTACACAAATCCCACTTGGCTCACCAAATTTTGTTCTTCTAAGTTGAAGCGTTTGTCTACAGTAGCAATTTTTATATTTAGGTTTCCCTCTGTTCTCTCCTATATAGATAGATGAATTTGGAACTCTAAATCCAACATGGTTTGTAGTAGCTCTTTGAAACTTGACAAAATAAAGGAGTTCTCAGTTTTGTCTCTGTGGTTTGTTTCCTCTTCAAGTAGCCCTAGGCACAGCCTGTGTAAAAGCATTTTCTTTGAGAGGGGTTGCCAAGCTTCTAAGAAATTACGAGTTTCTGAAATACCTGCAAATATTTTTTCACCCAATCTTGATGATACTTGGTGGGAATGATCAGTACACAAATCCCACTTGGCTCACCAAATTTTGTTCTTCTAGGTTGCAGCGTTCGTCTACAGTAGCAGTTTTTATATTTAGGTTTCCCTCTGTTCTCTCCTATATAGATAGATGAATTTGGAACTCTAAATCCAACATGGTTTGTAGTAGCTCTTTGAAACTTGACAAAATAAAGGAGTTCTCAGTTTTGTCTCTATGGATTTTTTCCTCTTCAAGTAGCCCTAGGCATAGACTGTGGAAAACCACTTTCATTGAGAGGGGTTGCAAAGCTTCTAAGAAATAACGAGTTTCCGAAATACCAGCAAATATTTTTTCACCCAAACTTGATGATACTTGGTGGTAATGATCAGTACACAAATCCCAATTGGCTCACCGAATTTTGTTCTTTTATGTTGAAGCGTTCGTCTACAGTAGCGGTTTTTATATTTGGGTTTCCCTCTGTTCTCTCCTATATACATAGATAAATTTGGAACTCTGAATCCAACATGATTTGTAGTAGCTCTTTGAAACTTGACAAAATAAAGTAGTTCTCAGTTTTGTCTCTATGGTTTGTTTCCACTTCAAATAGCCCTAGGCACAGACAGTGGCAAACCACTTTCATTGAAAGGGGTTGTCAAGCTTCTAAGAAAACGAATTTCCGAAATACCCGCAATATTTTTTCAGCCAATCTTGATGATACTTGGTGGTAATGATCGGTGCACAACTCCCACATGACTCACCAAATTTTGTTCTTCTTGTTTGAAGCGTTCTTTTACAGTAGCAGGGTTTATATTTAGGTTTCCCTCTGTTCTCTCCTATATAGATAGATGAATTTGGAACTCTAAATCCAACCTGGTTTGTAGTAACTCTACGAACCTTGACAATATAAAGGAGTTTTCAGTTTTGTCTCTATGATTTGTTTCCTCTTCAAGTAGCCCTAGGCAGAGACTGTGGAAAAGCACTTTCATTGAGAGGGGTTGACAAGCTTCTAAGAAATAACGAGTTTCCGAAATTTCAGCAAATATTTTTTCACCCAATCTTGATGATACTTGTTGGTAATGATCAGTACACAAATCCCACTTGGCTCTCCAAATTTTGTTCTTCTAACTTAAGCGTTCGTCCACAGGAGCAGTTTTTATATTTAGGATTCACTCTGTTCTCTCCTATATAGACAAATGAATTTGGAACTCTAAATCCAACATGGTTAGTAGTAGCTCTTTGAAACTTGACAAAATAAAGTACTTCTCGGTTTTGTCTCTAAGGTTTGTTTCCTCTTCAAGTAGCCCTAGAGACAGACTGTGGAAAAGCACTTTCATTGAGAGGTGTTGACAAGCTTCTAAGAAATAACGAGTTTCCGAAATAACAGCAAATATTTTTTCACCCAATCTTGATGATACTTGTTGGTAATGATCACTACACAAATCCCACTTGGCTCACCAAATTTTGTTCTTCTAAGTTAAGCGTTCGTCTACAGGAGCAGTTTTTATATTTAGGTTTCACTCTGTTCTCTCCTATATAGACAGATGAATTTGGAACTCTAAATCCAACATGGTTTGTAGTAGCTCTTTGAAACTTGACAAAATAAAGTACTTCTCTGTTTTGTCTCTGTGGTTTGTTTCCTCTTCAAGTAGCCCTAAGCAGAGACTGTGGAAAAGCACTTCCATTGAAAGGGTTGCCAAGCTTCCAAGAAATTACGAGTTTCCGAAATACCAGCAAATATTTTTTCACCCAATCTTGATGATACGTGGTGGTAATGACAAGTACACAAATCCCACTTGACTCACCAAATTTTGTTCTTCTTGTTTGAAGCGTTCGTTTACAGTAGCAGTTTTTATTTTTTAGGTTTCACTCTGTTCTCTCCTATATAGATAGATGAATTTGGAACTCTAAATCCAACATTTTTTATAGTAGCTATTTGAAACGTGACAAAAAAAGGAGATCTCAGTTTTGTCTCTATGGTTTGTTTCCTCGTCAAGTAGCCATAGGCACAGACTGTGGAATAGCACTTTCATTGAGAGGGGTTGCCAAGTTCTAAGAAATAACGAGTTTCTGAAATACCAGGAAATATTTTTTCACCCAATCTTTACAAAACTTGCTGGTAATGATCAGAACACAAATCCCACTTGGCTCACCAAATTTTGTTATTCTAGGTTGAAGTGTTCATCTACAGTAGCAGTTTTTATAATTAGGTTTCCCTCTGTTCTCTTCTATATAGATAGATGAATTTGGAATTCTAACTCCAACATGGTTTATAGTAGCTCTTTAAAACTTGATAAAATAAGGGAGTTCTCAGTTTTGTCTCTATGGTTTGTTTCCTCTTCAAGTAGCCCTAGGTATAGACTGTGGAAAAGCACTTTCATTGAGAGGGGTTGCCAAGCTTCTAAGAAATAACGAGTTTCCGAAATACCAGCAAATATTTTTCACCCAATCTTGATGATACTTGGTGGTAATGATAAGTACTCAAATTTCACTTGGCTCACCAAATTTGGTTCTTTTAGTTTGAAGCGTTCGTCCACAGTAGCAGTTTATATATTTAGGTTTCCCTCTCTTCTCTGCTATATAGATAGATGAATTTGGAACTCTAAATCCAAAATGGTTTGTAGAAGCTCTTTGAAACTTGACAAAAAACGTAGTTCTCTGTTTTGTCTCTATGGTTTGTTTCCTCTTCAAGTAGCCCTAGGCACAGACTGAGGAAAAGCACTTTCATTGAGAGGGGTTGCCAAGCTTCTAAGAAATAACGAGTTTCCGAAATACCAGCAAATATTTTTTCACCCAATCTTGATGATACTTGGTGGTAATGATCAGTACACAACTCCCACTTGGCTCACCAAATTTTGTTCTTCTAGTTTGAAGCGTTCGTCTACAGTACCAATTTTTATATTTAGGTTTCCCTCTGTTCTCTCCTATATAGATAGATGAATTTGGAACTCTAACTCCAACATGGTTTATAGTAGCTCTTTGAAACTTGACAAAATAAAGTACTTCTCTATTTTGTCTCTGTGGTTTGTTTCCTCTTCAAGTAGCCCTTGGCATAGACTGTGGAAAAGCACTTTCATTGAGAGGGGATGCCAAGCTTCTAAGAAATAATCAGTTTCCGAAATACCAGCAAATATTTTTTCACCCAATCTTGATGATACTTGGTGGTAATGATCAGTACTCAAATCTCACTTGGCTCACCAAATTTTGTTCTTTTAGGTTGAAGCGTTCGTCCACAGTAGCAGTTTATATATTTAGGTTTCCCTCTGTTCTCTGCTATAGATAGATGAATTTGGAACTCTAAATCCAACGTGGTTTGTAGTAGCTCTTTGAAACTTGACAAAAAAAAGTAGTTCTCAGTTTTGTCTCTATGGTTGGTTTCCTCTTCAAGTAGCCCGAGGCACAGACTGTGGAAAAGCACATTCATTCAGAGGGGTTGCCAAGCTTCTAAGAAATACGGAGTTTCCGAAATACCAGGAAATATTTTTTCACCCAATCGTTATGATACATGCTGGTCATGATCAGTACACAAATCCTACTTGGCTCACCAAATTTTGTTCTTCTAGTTTGAAGCGTTCGTTTACTGTAGCAGTTTTTATTTTTAGGTTTCACTCTGTTCTCTTTTATATAGATAGATGAATTTGGAACTCTAAATCCAACATGGTTTGTAGTAGCTGTTTGAAACTTGACAAAATAAAGGAGTTCTCAGTTTGTATCTATGGTTTGTTTTCTCTTCAAGTAGCCCTAGGCACAGACTGTGGAAAAGCACTTTCATTGAGAGGGGTTGCCAAGCTTCTAAGAAATAATGAGTTTCCGAAATACGAGCAAATATTTTTTCACCCAATCTGGATGATACTTGGTGGTAATGGTCCGTACACAAATCCCACTTGACTCACCAAATTTTGTTCTTCTAGGTTGAAGCGTTCGTCTACAGTAGCAGTTTTTATTTTTAGGTTTCACTCTGTTCTCTTTTATATAGATAGAGGAATTTGGAACTCTAAATCAAACATGGTTTGTAGTAGCTCTTTGAAACTTGACAAAATAAAGGAGTTCTCAGTTTTGTATCTATGGTTTGTTTCCTCTTCAAGTAGCCCTAGGCACAGACTGTGGAAAACACTTTCATTGAAAGGGGTTGGCAAGCTTCCAAGAAATAACGAGTTTCCCATAACCAGCAAATATTTTTTCACCCAATCTTGATGATACTTGGTGGTAACTATCGGTACAGAAATCACACTTGACTCATCAAATTTTGTTTTTCTAGTTTGAAGTGTTTGTTTACAGTAGCAGTTTATGTTTTTAGGTTTTCCTTTGTTCTCTTCTATATAGATAGATGAATTTGGAACTCTAAATCCAACATGGTTTGTGGTAGCTCTTTGAAACTTGACAAAATAAAGTAGTTCTTAGTTTTGTCTCTGTGGTTTGTTTCCTCTCAAGTAGCCCTAGGCACAGACTGTGGAAAAGCACTTTCATTGAAAGGGGTTGCCAAGCTTCCAAAAAATAACGAGTTTCCGAAATACCAGCAAATATTTTTTTACCCGATCTTGATGATACTTGGTGGTAATGATCGGTACAGAAATCCCACTTGACTCACAAAATTTTGTTCTTCTAGTTTGAAGTGTTCGTTTACAGTAGCAGTTTATGTTTTTAGGTTTCCCTCTGTTCTCTCCTACATAGATAGATGATTTTGGAACTCTAAATAGAACATAGTTTGTAGTAGCTCTTTGAATCGTGACAAAATAAAGGAGTTCTCAGTTTTGTCTCTATGATTTCTTTCCTCTTCAAGTAGACCTAAGCAGAGACTGTGGAAAAGCACTTTCATTGAAAGGGGTTGCCAAGCTTCCAAGAAATTACGATTTTCCGAAATATCAGCAATTATTTTTTTGCCCAATCTTGATGATACTTGGTGGTAAGGATCGGTAAATAAATCCCACTTGACTCACCAAATTTTGTTATTCGAGGTTGAAGCGTTCGTTTACAGTAGCAGTTTATATTTTTAGGTTTCCCGCTGTTCTCACCTATTTAGCTAGATGAATTTGGAACACTAAATCCAACATGGTTTGTAGTAGCTCTTTGAAACTTGACAAAATAAAGGAGTTCTCAGTTTTGTCTCTATTGTTTGTTTGCTCTTCAAGTAGTCCTAGGCACAGACTGTGGAAAAGCACGTTCATTGAGAGGGGTTGCCAAGCTTCTAAGAAATAACGAGTTTCCGAAATACCAGCAAATATTTTTTCACCCAATCTTGGTGATGTTTGGTGGTAATGATCAGTACACTAATCCCACTTGGCTCACCAAATTGAGTTCTTCTAGGTTGAAGCGTTCGTTTACAGTAGCAGTTTTTATTTTTAGGTTTCACTCTATTCTCTTTTATATAGATAGATGAATTTGGAACTCTAAATCCCACATGGTTTGTAGTAGCTCTTTGAAACTTGACAAAATACAGGAGTTCTCAGTTTTGTATCTATGGTTTGTTTCCTCTTCAAGTAGCCCTAGGCACAGACTGTGATAAAGCACTTTCATTGAAAGCGGTTGCCAAGCTTCTAAGAAATAACGAGTTTCCGAAATACCAGCTAATATTTTTTCACCCAATCTTGATGATACTTGGTGGTAATGAAGAGTACACAAAACCCACTTGACTCACCAAATTTTGTTCTTCTAGGTTGAAGCGTTCGTTTACAGTAGCAGTTTATATTTTTAGGTTTTCCACTGTTCTCTCATATGTAGATAGATGAATTTGGAACTCTAAATCCAACATGGTTTGTTGTAGCGATTTGAAAATTGACAGAAAAAAGTAGTTCTCAATTTTCTTTCTATGGTTTGTTTCTTCTTCAAGTAGCCCTAATCAGAGACTGTGGAAAAGCACTTTCATTTAAAAAAGTTGCCAAGCTTCCAAGAAATTACGAGTTTCCGAAATTCCAGCAATATTTTTCACCCAATCTTGATGATACGTGGTGGTAATGACAAGTACAAAAATCCCACATGGCTCACCAAATTTTGTTCTTCTAGGTTGAAGCGTTCGTTTACAGTAGAAATTTTTATTTTTAGGTTTCACATTGTTCTGACTATATAGATAGATGAATTTGGAACTCTAAATCCAACATGCTTTGCAGTAGCTCTTGAATCTTGAAAAAATAAAGGAGTTCTCAGTTTTGTATCTATGGTTTGTTTCCTCTTCAAGTAGCCCTAGGTACAGACTGAGGAAAAGCACTTTCATTGAGAGGGGTTGCCAAGCTTCTAAGAAATAACGAGTTTCCGAAATACCAGCAAATATTTTTTCACCCAATCTTGATGATACTTGGTGGTAATGATCAGTACACAACTCCCACTTGGCTCACCAAATTTTGTTCTTCTAGTTTGAAGCATTCGTCTACAGTACCAATTTTTATATTTAGGTTTCCCTCTGTTCTCTCCTATATAGATAGATGAATTTGGAACTCTAACTCCAACATGGTTTATAGTAGCTCTTTGAAACTTGACAAAATAAAGTACTTCTCTATTTTGTCTCTGTGGTTTGTTTCCTCTTCAAGTAGCCCTCGGCATAGACTGTGGAAAAGCACTTTCATTGAGAGGGATGCCAAGCTTCTAAGAAATAATCAGTTTCCGAAATACCAGCAAATATTTTCTCACCCAATCTTGATGATACTTGGTGGTAATGATCGGGACACAAATCCCACTTGACTCACCAAATATTGTTCTTCTAGGTTGAAGCGTTCGTCTACAGTAGCAGTTTTTATATTTAGGTTTCTTCTGTTCTCTGCTATATAGATAGATGAATTTGGAACTCTAAATCCAACGTGGTTTGTAGTAGCTCTTTGAAACTTGACAAAAAAAAGTAGTTCTCAGTTTTGTCTCTATGGTTTGTTTCCTATTCAAGTAGCCCTAAGCAGAGACTGTGAAAAAGCACTTTCATTGAAAGGGGTTGCCAAGCTTCCAAAAAATTATGAGTTTCCGAAATACCAGCAAATATCTTTTCACAAAATATTGATGATACGTGGTGGTAATGACAAATACACAAATCCCACTTCTCTCAAAAAATTGTGTTCTTCTATGTTGAAACGTTCGTCTACAGTACCAGTATTTATATGTAGGTTTCACTCTGTTCTCTCTTATATAGATAGATGTATTTGGAACTCTAAATCCAACTTGGTTTGTAGTAGCTCTATGAACCTTGACAAAATAAAGGAGTTCTCAGTATTCTCTCTATGGTTTGTTTCCACTTCAAGTAGCCCTAGGCACAGACTGTGGAAAAGAACTTTTATTGAGAGGGGTTGCCAAGCTTCTAAGAAATAACGAGTTTCAGAAATACAAGCAAATATTTTTTCACCCAATCTTGATGATACTTGGGGGTAATGATCAGTAAACAAATCCCACTTGGCTCACCAAATTTTGTTCTTCTAGGTTGAAGCATTCGTCTACAGTAGCAGTTTTTATATTTAGGTTTCCCTCTGTTCTCTCCTATATAGATAGATGAATTTGGAACTCTAAATCCAACATGGTTTGTAGTAGCTCTTTGAAACTTGACAAAATAAAGGAGTTCTCAGTTTTGTCTCTATGGTATTTTCCTCTTCAAGTAGCCCTAGGCACAGTCGGTGGAAAAGCACTTTCAATGAGAGGGGTTGCCAAGCTTCTAAGAAATTACGAGTTTCCGAAATACCAGCAAATATTTTTTCACCCAATCTTGATGATACTTGGTGCTAATGATCAGTACACAAATCCCACTTGGCTCACCAAATTTTGTTCTTCTAGGTTGAAGCGTACGTCTACAGTAGCAGTTTTTATATTTAGGTTTCCCTCTGTTCTCTCCTATATAGATAGATGAATTTGTAACTCTAAATTCAACATTTTTTGTAGCAGCTCTATGAAACTTGACAAAATAAAGGTGTTCTCAGTTTTGTCTCTATGGTTTGTTTCCTCTTCAAGTAGCCCTAGGCACAGACTGTGGAAAAGCACTTTCATTGAGAGGGGTTGCCAAGCTTCTAAGAAATAACGAGTTTCAGAAATACAAGCAAATATTTTTTCACCCAATCATGATGATACGTGGTGGTAAGGAAAAGTACACAAATCCCACTTGGGTCACCAAATTTTGTTTTGATAGTTTGATGCCTTCGTTTACAGTAGCAGTTTTTATTTTCAGGTTTCACTCTGTTCTCTCCTATATTGATAGATGAATTTGGAACTCTAAATCCAACATGGTTTGTAGTAGCTCTTTGAAACTTGACAAAATAAAGAGTTCTCAGTTTTGTCTCTATCGTTTGTTTCCTCTTCAAGTAGCTCTAGGCAGAGACTGTAGAAAAGCACTTTCATTGAAAGGGGTTGCCAAGCATCCAAGAAATTACGTGTTTCCAAAATACCAGCAAATATATTTTCACCCAATCTTTATGATACGTGGTGGTAATGATCAGTACACAAATCCCACTTGGCTCACCAAATTTTGGTCTTCTAGGTTGAAGCGTTCGTCTACAGTAGCAGTTTTTATAATTAGGATTCCCTCTGTTCTCTCCTACATAGATAGATGAATTTGGAACTCTAAATACAACATGGTTTGTTGTAGCTCTTTGAAACTTGACAAAATAAAGGAGTTCTCAGTTTTGTCTTTATGGTTTGTTACCTCTTCATGTAGCCCTAGGCACAGACTCTGGAAAAGCAGTTTCATTGAGAGCTGTTGCCAAGCTTATAAGAAATAACGAGTTTCCGAAATAAAAGCAAGTATTTTTCCACCCAATCTTGATGATACTTGGTGCTAATGATCAGTACACAAATCCCTATTGGATCACCAAATTTTGTTCTTCTAGGTTGAAGCGTTCGTCTACAGTAGCAGTTTTTATATTTAGGTTTCCCTCTGTTCTCTTCTATATAGATAGATGAATTTGGAACTCTAAATCCAACATGGTTTGTAGAAGCTCTTTGAAACTTGACAAAATAAAGGAGTTCTCAGTTTTGTCTCTATGGTTTGTTTCCTCTTCAAGTAGCCCTAGGCACAGACTGTTGAAAAGCACTTTCATTGAGAGGGGTTGCCAAGCTTCTAAGAAATTACGAGTTTCCGAAATACCAGCAAATATTTTTTCACCCAATCTTGATGATACGTGGTGGTAATGACAAGTACAAAAATCCCACATGGCTCACCAAATTTTGTTCTTCTAGGTTGAAGCGTTCGTTTACAGTAGAAATTTTTATTTTTAGGTTTCACATTGTTCTGCCTATATAGATAGATGAATTTGGAACTCTAAATCCAACATGCTTTGCAGTAGCTCTTTGAAACTTGACAAAATAAAGGAGTTCTCAGTTTTGTATCTATGGTTTGTTTCCTCTTCAAGTAGCCCTAGGCACAGACGGAGGAAAAGCACTTTCATTGAGAGGGGTTGCGAAGCTTCTAAGAAATAACGAGTTTCCGAAATACCAGCAAATATTTTTTCACCCAATCTTGATGATACTTGGTGGTAATGATCAGTACACAACTCCCACTTGGCTCACCAAATTTTGTTCTTCTAGTTTGAAGCGTTCGTCTACAGTACCAATTTTTATATTTAGGTTTCCCTCTGTTCTCTCCTATATAGATAGATGAATTTGGAACTCTAACTCCAACATGGTTTATAGTAGCTCTTTGAAACTTGACAAAATAAAGTACTTCTCTATTTTGTCTCTGTGGCTTGTTTCCTCTTCAAGTAGCCCTTGGCATAGACTGTGGAAAAGCACTTTCATTGAGAGTTGATGCCAAGCTTCTAAGAAATAATCAGTTTCCGAAATACCAGCAAATATTTTTTCACCCAATCTTGATGATACTTGGTGGTAATGATCAGTACTCAAATCTCACTTGGCTCACCAAATTTTGTTCTTTTAGGTTGAAGCGTTCGTCCACAGTAGCAGTTTATATATTTAGGTTTCCCTCTGTTCTCTGCTATATAGATAGATGAATTTGGAACTCTAAATCCAACGTGGTTTGTAGTAGCTCTTGAAACTTGACAAAAAAAAGTAGTTCTCAGTTTTGTCTCTATGGTTGGTTTCCTCTTCAAGTAGCCCGAGGCACAGACTGTGGAAAAGCACATTCATTCAGAGGGGTTGCCAAGCTTCTAAGAAATACGGAGTTTCCGAAATACCAGGAAATATTTTTTCACCCAATCTTTATGATACGTGCTGGTCATGATCAGTACACAAATCCTACTTGGCTCACCAAATTTTGTTCTTCTAGTTTGAAGCGTTCGTTTACTGTAGCAGTTTTTATTTTTAGGTTTCACTCTGTTCTCTTTTATATAGATAGATGAATTTCAACTCTAAATCCAACATGGTTTGTAGTAGCTCTTTGAAACTTGACAAAATAAAGGAGTTCTCAGTTTTGTATCTATGGTTTGTTTTCTCTTCAAGTAGCCCTAGGCACAGACTGTGGAAAAGCACTTTCATTGAGAGGGGTTGCCAAGCTTCTAAGAAATAATGAGTTTCCGAAATACGAGCAAATATTTTTTCACCCAATCTGGATGATACTTGGTGGTAATGGTCCGTACACAAATCCCACTTGACTCACCAAATTTTGTTCTTCTAGGTTGAAGCGTTCGTCTACAGTAGCAGTTTTTATTTTTAGGTTTCACTGTGTTCTCTTTTATATAGATAGAGGAATTTGGAACTCTAAATCAAACATGGTTTGTAGTAGCTCTTTGAAACTTGACAAAATAAAGGAGTTCTCAGTTTTGTATCTATGGTTTGTTTCCTCTTCATGTAGCCCTAGGCACAGACTGTGGAAAACACTTTCATTGAAAGGGGTTGGCAAGCTTCCAAGAAATAACGAGTTTCCCATAACCAGCAAATATTTTTTCACCCAATCTTGATGATACTTGTTGGTAACGATCGGTACAGAAATCACACTTGACTCATCAAATTTTGTTTTTCTAGTTTGAAGTGTTTGTTTACAGTAGCAGTTTATGTTTTTAGGTTTTCCTTTGTTCTCTTCTATATAGATAGATGAATTTGGAACTCTAAATCCAACATGGTTTGTAGTAGCTCTTTGAAACTTGACAAAATAAAGTAGTTCTCAGTTTTGTCTCTGTGGTTTGTTTCCTCTTCAAGTAGCCCTAGGCACAGACTGTGGAAAAGCACTTTCATTGAAAGGGGTTGCCAAGCTTCCAAAAAATAACGAGTTTCCGAAATACCAGCAAATATTTTTTTACCCGATCTTGATGATACTTGGTGGTAATGATCGGTACAGAAATCCCACTTGACTCACCAAATTTTGTTCTTCTAGTTTGAAGTGTTCGTTTACAGTAGCAGTTTATGTTTTTAGGTTTCCCTCTGTTCTCTCCTACATAGATAGATGATTTTGGAACTCTAAATAGAATATAGTTTGTAGTAGCTCTTTGAATCATGACAAAATAAAGGAGTTCTCAGTTTTGTCTCTATGATTTCTTTCCTCTTCAAGTAGACCTAAGCAGAGACTGTGGAAAAGCACTTTCATTGAAAGGGGTTGCCAAGCTTCCAAGAAATTACGATTTTCCGAAATATCAGCAATTATTTTTTTGCCCAATCTTGATGATACTTGGTGGTAAGGATCGGTACATAAATCCCACTTGACTCACCAAATTTTGTTATTCGAGGTTGAAGCGTTCGTTTACAGTAGCAGTTTATATTTTTAGGTTTCCCGCTGTTCTCACCTATTTAGCTAGATGAATTTGGAACACTAAATCCAACATGGTTTGTAGTAGCTCTTTGAAACTTGACAAAATAAAGGAGTTCTCAGTTTTGTCTCTATTGTTTGTTTGCTCTTCAAGTAGTCCTAGGCACAGACTGTGGAAAAGCACGTTCATTGAGAGGGGTTACCAAGCTTCTAAGAAATAACGAGTTTCCGAAATACCAGCAAATATTTTTTCACCCAATCTTGGTGATGTTTGGTGGTAATGATCAGTACACTAATCCCACTTGGCTCACCAAATTGAGTTCTTCTAGGTTGAAGCGTTCGTTTACAGTAGCAGTTTTTATTTTTAGGTTTCACTCTATTCTCTTTTATATAGATAGATGAATTTGGAACTCTAAATCCCACATGGTTTGTAGTAGCTCTTTGAAACTTGACAAAATACAGGAGTTCTCAGTTTTGTATCTATGGTTTGTTTCCTCTTCAAGTAGCCCTAGGCACAGACTGTGATAAAGCACTTTCATTGAAAGCGGTTGCCAAGCTTCTAAGAAATAACGAGTTTCCGAAATACCAGCTAATATTTTTTCACCCAATCTTGATGATACATGGTGGTAATGAAGAGTACACAAAACCCACTTGACTCACCAAATTTTGTTCTTCTAGGTTGAAGCGTTCGTTTACAGTAGCAGTTTATATTTTTAGGTTTTCCACTGTTCTCTCATATGTAGATAGATGAATTTGGAACTCTAAATCCAACATGGTTTGTTGTAGCGATTTGAAAATTGACAGAAAAAAGTAGTTCTCAATTTTCTCTCTATGGTTTGTTTCTTCTTCAAGTAGCCCTAATCAGAGACTGTGGAAAAGCACTTTCATTTAAAAAATTTGCCAAGATTCCAAGAAATTACGAGTTTCCGAAATTCCAGCAATATTTTTTCACCCAATCTTGATGATACGTGGTGGTAATGACAAGTACAAAAATCCCACACGGCTCACCAAATTTTGTTCTTCTAGGTTGAAGCGTTCGTTTACAGTAGAAATTTTTATTTTTAGGTTTCACATTGTTCTGACTATATAGATAGATGAATTTGGAACTCTAAATCCAACATGCTTTGCAGTAGCTCTTTGAAACTTGAAAAAATAAAGGAGTTCTCAGTTTTGTATCTATGGTTTGTTTCTTCTTCAAGTAGCCCTAGGCACAGACTGAGGAAAAGCACTTTCATTGAGAGGGGTTGCCAAGCTTCTAAGAAATAACGAGTTTCCGAAATATCAGCAAATATTTTTTCACCCAATCTTGATGATACTTGGTGGTAATGATCAGTACACAACTCCCACTTGGCTCACCAAATTTTGTTCTTCTAGTTTGAAGCGTTCGTCTACAGTACCAATTTTTATATTTAGGTTTCCCTCTGTTCTCTCCTATATAGATAGATGAATTTGGAACTCTAACTCCAACATGGTTTATAGTAGCTCTTTGAAACTTGACAAAATAAAGTACTTCTCTATTTTGTCTCTGTGGTTTGTTTCCTCTTCAAGTACCCTCGGCATAGACTGTGGAAAAGCACTTTCATTGAGAGGGGATGCCAAGCTTCTAAGAAATAATCAGTTTCCGAAATACCAGCAAATATTTTTTCACCCAATCTTGATGATACTTGGTGGTAATGATCAGTACGCAAATCTCACTTGGCTCACCAAATTTTGTTCTTTTAGGTTGAAGCGTTCGTCCACAGTAGCAGTTTATATATTTAGGTTTCCCTCTGTTCTCTGCTATATAGATAGATGAATTTGGAACTCTAAATCCAACGTGGTTTGTAGTAGCTCTTTGAAACTTGACAAAAAAAAGTAGTTCTCAGTTTTGTCTCTATGGTTGGTTTCCTCTTCAAGTAGCCCGAGGCACAGACTGTGGAAAAGCACATTCATTCCGAGGGGTTGCCAAGCTTCTAAGAAATACGGAGTTTCCGAAATATCAGGAAATATTTTTTCACCCAATCTTTATGATACGTGCTGGTCATGATCAGTACACAAATCCTACTTGGCTCACCAAATTTTGTTCTTCTAGTATGAAGCGTTCGTTTAGTGTAGCAGTTTTTATTTTTAGGTTTCACTCTGTTCTCTTTTATATAGATAGATGAATTTGGATCTCTAAATCCAACATGGTTTGTAGTAGCTCTTTGAAACTTGACAAAATAAAGGAGTTCTCAGTTTTGTATCTATGGTTTGTTTCCTCTTCAAGTAGCCCTAGGCACAGACTGTGGAAAAGCACTTTCATTGAGAGGGGTTGCCAAGCTTCTAAGAAATAATGAGTTTCCGAAATACGAGCAAATATTTTTTCACCCAATCTGGATGATACTTGGTGGTAATGGTCCGTACACAAATCCCACTTGACTCACCAAATTTTGTTCTTCTAGGTTGAAGCGTTCGTCTACAGTAGCAGTTTTTATTTTTAGGTTTCACTGTGTTCTCTTTTATATAGATAGAGGAATTTGGAACTCTAAATCAAACATGGTTTGTAGTAGCTCTTTGAAACTTGACAAAATAAAGGAGTTCTCAGTTTTGTATCTATGGTTTGTTTCCTCTTCAAGTAGCCCTAGGCACAGACTGTGGAAAACACTTTCATTGAAAGGGGTTGGCAAGCTTCCAAGAAATAACGAGTTTCCCATAACCAGCAAATATTTTTTCACCCAATCTTGATGATACTTGTTGGTAACGATCGGTACAGAAATCACACTTGACTCATCAAATTTTGTTTTTCTAGTTTGAAGTGTTTGTTTACAGTAGCAGTTTATGTTTTTAGGTTTTCCTTTGTTCTCTTCTATATAGATAGATGAATTTGGAACTCTAAATCCAACATGGTTTGTAGTAGCTCTTTGAAACTTGACAAAATAAAGTAGTTCTCAGTTTTGTCTCTGTGGTTTGTTTCCTCTTCAAGTTGCCCTAGGCACAGACTGTGGAAAAGCACTTTCATTGAAAGGGGTTGCCAAGCTTCCAAAAAATAACGAGTTTCCGAAATACCAGCAAATATTTTTTTACCCGATCTTGATGATACTTGGTGGTAATGATCGGTACAGAAATCCCACTTGACTCACCAAATTTTGTTCTTCTAGTTTGAAGTGTTCGTTTACAGTAGCAGTTTATGTTTTTAGGTTTCCCTCTGTTCTCTCCTACATAGATAGATGATTTTGGAACTCTAAATAGAATATAGTTTGTAGTAGCTCTTTGAATCATGACAAAATAAAGGAGTTCTCAGTTTTGTCTCTATGATTTCTTTCCTCTTCAAGTAGACCTAAGCAGAGACTGTGGAAAAGCACTTTCATTGAAAGGGGTTGCCAAGCTTCCAAGAAATTACGATTTTCCGAAATATCAGCAATTATTTTTTTGCCCAATCTTGATGATACTTGGTGGTAAGGATCGGTACATAAATCCCACTTGACTCACCAAATTTTGTTATTCGAGGTTGAAGCGTTCGTTTACAGTAGCAGTTTATATTTTTAGGTTTCCCGCTGTTCTCACCTATTTAGCTAGATGAATTTGGAACACTAAATCCAACATGGTTTGTAGTAGCTCTTTGAAACTTGACAAAATAAAGGAGTTCTCAGTTTTGTCTCTATTGTTTGTTTGCTCTTCAAGTAGTCCTAGGCACAGACTGTGGAAAAGCACGTTCATTGAGAGGGGTTACCAAGCTTCTAAGAAATAACGAGTTTCCGAAATACCAGCAAATATTTTTTCACCCAATCTTGGTGATGTTTGGTGGTAATGATCAGTACACTAATCCCACTTGGCTCACCAAATTGAGTTCTTCTAGGTTGAAGCGTTCGTTTACAGTAGCAGTTTTTATTTTTAGGTTTCACTCTATTCTCTTTTATATAGATAGATGAATTTGGAACTCTAAATCCCACATGGTTTGTAGTAGCTCTTTGAAACTTGACAAAATACAGGAGTTCTCAGTTTTGTATCTATGGTTTGTTTCCTCTTCAAGTAGCCCTAGGCACAGACTGTGATAAAGCACTTTCATTGAAAGCGGTTGCCAAGCTTCTAAGAAATAACGAGTTTCCGAAATACCAGCTAATATTTTTTCACCCAATCTTGATGATACATGGTGGTAATGAAGAGTACACAAAACCCACTTGACTCACCAAATTTTGTTCTTCTAGGTTGAAGCGTTCGTTTACAGTAGCAGTTTATATTTTTAGGTTTTCCACTGTTCTCTCATATGTAGATAGATGAATTTGGAACTCTAAATCCAACATGGTTTGTTGTAGCGATTTGAAAATTGACAGAAAAAAGTAGTTCTCAATTTTCTCTCTATGGTTTGTTTCTTCTTCAAGTAGCCCTAATCAGAGACTGTGGAAAAGCACTTTCATTTAAAAAATTTGCCAAGATTCCAAGAAATTACGAGTTTCCGAAATTCCAGCAATATTTTTTCACCCAATCTTGATGATACGTGGTGGTAATGACAAGTACAAAAATCCCACACGGCTCACCAAATTTTGTTCTTCTAGGTTGAAGCGTTCGTTTACAGTAGAAATTTTTATTTTTAGGTTTCACATTGTTCTGACTATATAGATAGATGAATTTGGAACTCTAAATCCAACATGCTTTGCAGTAGCTCTTTGAAACTTGAAAAAATAAAGGAGTTCTCAGTTTTGTATCTATGGTTTGTTTCCTCTTCAAGTAGCCCTAGGCACAGACTGAGGAAAAGCACTTTCATTGAGAGGGGTTGCCAAGCTTCTAAGAAATAACGAGTTTCCGAAATATCAGCAAATATTTTTTCACCCAATCTTGATGATACTTGGTGGTAATGATCAGTACACAACTCCCACTTGGCTCACCAAATTTTGTTCTTCTAGTTTGAAGCGTTCGTCTACAGTACCAATTTTTATATTTAGGTTTCCCTCTGTTCTCTCCTATATAGATAGATGAATTTGGAACTCTAACTCCAACATGGTTTATAGTAGCTCTTTGAAACTTGACAAAATAAAGTACTTCTCTATTTTGTCTCTGTGGTTTGTTTCCTCTTCAAGTACCCTCGGCATAGACTGTGGAAAAGCACTTTCATTGAGAGGGGATGCCAAGCTTCTAAGAAATAATCAGTTTCCGAAATACCAGCAAATATTTTTTCACCCAATCTTGATGATACTTGGTGGTAATGATCAGTACGCAAATCTCACTTGGCTCACCAAATTTTGTTCTTTTAGGTTGAAGCGTTCGTCCACAGTAGCAGTTTATATATTTAGGTTTCCCTCTGTTCTCTGCTATATAGATAGATGAATTTGGAACTCTAAATCCAACGTGGTTTGTAGTAGCTCTTTGAAACTTGACAAAAAAAAGTAGTTCTCAGTTTTGTCTCTATGGTTGGTTTCCTCTTCAAGTAGCCCGAGGCACAGACTGTGGAAAAGCACATTCATTCCGAGGGGTTGCCAAGCTTCTAAGAAATACGGAGTTTCCGAAATATCAGGAAATATTTTTTCACCCAATCTTTATGATACGTGCTGGTCATGATCAGTACACAAATCCTACTTGGCTCACCAAATTTTGTTCTTCTAGTATGAAGCGTTCGTTTAGTGTAGCAGTTTTTATTTTTAGGTTTCACTCTGTTCTCTTTTATATAGATAGATGAATTTGGAACTCTAAATCCAACATGGTTTGTAGTAGCTCTTTGAAACTTGACAAAATAAAGGAGTTCTCAGTTTTGTATCTATGGTTTGTTTCCTCTTCAAGTAGCCCTAGGCACAGACTGTGGAAAAGCACTTTCATTGAGAGGGGTTGCCAAGCTTCTAAGAAATAATGAGTTTCCGAAATACGAGCAAATATTTTTTCACCCAATCTTGATGATACTTGGTGGTAATGGTCCGTACACAAATCCCACTTGACTCACCAAATTTTGTTCTTCTAGGTTGAAGCGTTCGTCTACAGTAGCAGTTTTTATTTTTAGGTTTCACTCTGTTCTCTTTTATATAGATAGAGGAATTTGGAACTCTAAATCAAACATGGTTTGTAGTAGCTCTTTGAAACTTGACAAAATAAAGGAGTTCTCAGTTTTGTATCTATGGTTTGTTTCCTCTTCAAGTAGCCCTAGGCACAGACTGTGGAAAACACTTTCATTGAAAGGGGTTGGCAAGCTTCCAAGAAATAACGAGTTTCCCATAACCAGCAAATATTTTTTCACCCAAACTTGATGATACTTGGTGGTAACGATCGGTACACAAATCACACTTGACTCATCAAATTTTGTTTTTCTAGTTTGAAGTGTTTGTTTACAGTAGCAGTTTATGTTTTTAGGTTTTCCTTTGTTCTCTTCTATATAGATAGATGAATTTTGAACTCTAAATCCAACATGGTTTGTAGTAGCTCTTTGAAACTTGACAAAATAAAGTAGATCTCAGTTTTGTCTCTGTGGTTTGTTTCCTCTTCAAGTAGCCCTAGGCACAGACTGTGGAAAAGCACTTTCATTGAAAGGGGTTGCCAAGCTTCCAAAAAATAACGAGTTTCCGAAATACCAGCAAATATTTTTTTACCCGATCTTGATGATACTTGGTGGTAATGATCGGTACAGAAATCCCACTTGACTCACCAAATTTTGTTCTTCTAGTTTGAAGTGTTCGTTTACAGTAGCAGTTTATGTTTTTAGGTTTCCCTCTGTTCTCTCCTACATAGATAGATGATTTTGGAACTCTAAATAGAACATAGTTTGTAGTAGCTCTTTGAATCGTGACAAAATAAAGGAGTTCTCAGTTTTGTCTCTATGATTTCTTTCCTCTTCAAGTAGACCTAAGCAGAGACTGTGGAAAAGCACTTTCATTGAAATGGGTTGCCAAGCTTCCAAGAAATTACGATTTTCCGAAATATCAGCAATTATTTTTTTGCCCAATCTTGATGATACTTGGTGGTAAGGATCGGTAAATAAATCCCACTTGACTCACCAAATTTTGTTATTCGAGGTTGAAGCGTTCGTTTACAGTAACAGTTTATATTTTTAGGTTTCCCGCTGTTCTCACCTATTTAGCTAGATGAATTTGGAACACTAAATCCAACATGGTTTGTAGTAGCTCTTTGAAACTTGACAAAATAAAGGAGTTCTCAGTTTTGTCTCTATTGTTTGTTTGCTCTTCAAGTAGTCCTAGGCACAGACTGTGGAAAAGCACGTTCATTGAGAGGGGTTGCCAAGCTTCTAAGAAATAACGAGTTTCCGAAATACCAGCAAATATTTTTTCACCCAATCTTGGTGATGTTTGGTGGTAATGATCAGTACACTAATCCCACTTGGCTCACCAAATTGAGTTCTTCTAGGTTGAAGCGTTCGTTTACAGTAGCAGTTTTTATTTTTAGGTTTCACTCTATTCTCTTTTATATAGATAGATGAATTTGGAACTCTAAATCCCACATGGTTTGTAGTAGCTCTTTGAAACTTGACAAAATACAGGAGTTCTCAGTTTTGTATCTATGGTTTGTTTCCTCTTCAAGTAGCCCTAGGCACAGACTGTGATAAAGCACTTTCATTGAAAGCGGTTGCCAAGCTTCTAAGAAATAACGAGTTTCCGAAATACCAGCTAATATTTTTTCACCCAATCTTGATGATACTTGGTGGTAATGAAGAGTACACAAAACCCACTTGACTCACCAAATTTTGTTCTTCTAGGTTGAAGCGTTCGTTTACAGTAGCAGTTTATATTTTTAGGTTTTCCACTGTTCTCTCATATGTAGATAGATGAATTTGGAACTCTAAATCCAACATGGTTTGTTGTAGCGATTTGAAAATTGACAGAAAAAAGTAGTTCTCAATTTTCTTTCTATGGTTTGTTTCTTCTTCAAGTAGCCCTAATCAGAGACTGTGGAAAAGCACTTTCATTTAAAAAAGTTGCCAAGCTTCCAAGAAATTAGGAGTTTCCGAAATTCCAGCAATATTTTTTCACCCAATCTTGATGATACGTGGTGGTAATGACAAGTACAAAAATCCCACATGGCTCACCAAATTTTGTTCTTCTAGGTTGAAGCGTTCGTTTACAGTAGAAATTTTTATTTTTAGGTTTCACATTGTTCTGACTATATAGATAGATGAATTTGGAACTCTAAATCCAACATGCTTTGCAGTAGCTCTTTGAATCTTGAAAAAATAAAGGAGTTCTCAGTTTTGTATCTATGGTTTGTTTCCTCTTCAAGTAGCCCTAGGCACAGACTGAGGAAAAGCAGTTTCATTGAGAGGGGTTGCCAAGCTTCTAAGAAATAACGAGTTTCCGAAATACCAGCAAATATTTTTTCACCCAATCTTGATGATACTTGGTGGTAATGATCAGTACACAACTCCCACTTGGCTCACCAAATTTTGTTCTTCTAGTTTGAAGCATTCGTCTACAGTACCAATTTTTATATTTAGGTTTCCCTCTGTTCTCTCCTATATAGATAGATGAATTTGGAACTCTAACTCCAACATGGTTTATAGTAGCTCTTTGAAACTTGACAAAATAAAGTACTTCTCTATTTTGTCTCTGTGGTTTGTTTCCTCTTCAAGTAGCCCTCGGCATAGACTGTGGAAAAGCACTTTCATTGAGAGGGGTTGCCAAGCTTCTAAGAAATAATCAGTTTCCGAAATACCAGCAAATATTTTTTCACCCAATCTTGATGATACTTGGTGGTAATGATCGGGACACAAATCCCACTTGACTCACCAAATAGGTTGAAGCGTTTGTCTACAGTAACAGTTTTTATATTTAGGTTTCTTCTGTTCTCTGCTATATAGATAGATGAATTTGGAACTCTAAATCCAACGTGGTTTGTAGTAGCTCTTTGAAACTTGACAAAAAAAAGTAGTTCTCAGTTTTGTCTCTATGGTTTGTTTCCTATTCAAGTAGCCCTAAGCAGAGACTGTGGAAAAGCACTTTCATTGAAAGGGGTTGCCAAGCTTCCAAAAAATTATGAGTTTCCGAAATACCAGCAAATATCTTTTCACAAAATATTGATGATACGTGGTGGTAATGACAAATACACAAATCCCACTTCTCTCAAAAAATTGTGTTCTTCTATGTTGAAACGTTCGTCTACAGTACCAGTTTTTATATGTAGGTTTCACTCTGTACTCTCTTATATAGATAGATGTATTTGGAACTCTAAATCCAACTTGGTTTGTAGTAGCTCTATGAACCTTGACAAAATAAAGGAGTTCTCAGTATTCTCTCTATGGTTTGTTTCCACTTCAAGTAGCCCTAGGCACAGACTGTGGAAAAGAACTTTTATTGAGAGGGGTTGCCAAGCTTCTAAGAAATAACGAGTTTCAGAAATACAAGCAAATATTTTTTCACCCAATCTTGATGATACTTGGGGGTAATGATCAGTAAACAAATCCCACTTGGCTCACCAAATTTTGTTCTTCTAGGTTGAAGCATTCGTCTACAGTAGCAGTTTTTATATTTAGGTTTCCCTCTGTTCTCTCCTATATAGATAGAAGAATTTGGAACTCTAAATCCAACATGGTTTGTAGTAGCTCTTTGAAACTTGACAAAATAAAGGAGTTCTCAGTTTTGTCTCTATGCTTTGTTTCCTCTTCAAGTAGCCCTAGGCACAGACTGTGGAAAAGCACTTTCATTGAGAGGGGTTGCCAAGCTTCTAAGAAATTACGAGTTTCCGAAATACCAGCAAATATTTTTTCACCCAATCTTGATGATACATGGTGGTAATGATCAGTACACAAATCCCACTTTGCTCAGAACATTTTGTTCTTCTAGGTTGAAGCGTTCGTCTACAGTAGCAGTTTTTATATTTAGGTTTCCCTCTGTTCTCTCCTATATAGATAGATGAATTTGGAACTCTAAATCCAACATGATTTGTAGTAGCTCTTTGAAACTTGACAAAATAAATGAGTTCTCAGTTTTGTCTCTATGGTTTGTTTCCTCTTCAAGTAGCCCTAGGCACAGACTGTGGAAAAGCACTTTCATTGAGAGGGGTTGCCAAGCTTCTAAGAAATAAGGAGTTTCAGAAATACAAGCAAATATTTTTTCACCCAATCTTGATGATATTTGGTGGTAATGATCAGTAAACAAATCCCATTTGGCTCACCAAATTTTGTTCTTCTAGGTTGAAGCGTTCGTCTACAGTAGCAGTTTTTATATTTAGGTTTCCCTCTGTTCTCTCCTATATAGATAGATGAATTTGGACCTCTAAATCCAACATGGTTTGTAGTAGCTCTTTGAAACTTGACAAAATAAAGGAGTTCTCAGTTTTGTCTCTATGGTATTTTCCTCTTCAAGTAGCCCTAGGCACAGACGGTGGAAAAGCACTTTCAATGAGAGGGGTTGCCAAGCTTCTAAGAAATTACGAGTTTCCGAAATACCAGCAAATATTTTTTCACCCAATCTTGATGATACTTGGTGCTAATGATCAGTACACAAATCCCACTTGGCTCACCAAATTTTGTTCTTCTAGGTTGAAGCGTACGTCTACAGTAGCAGTTTTTATATTTAGGTTACCCTCTGTTCTCTCCTATATAGATAGATGAATTTGTAACTCTAAATTCAACATTTTTTGTAGCAGCTCTATGAAACTTGACAAAATAAAGGTGTTCTCAGTTTTGTCTCTATGGTTTGTTTCCTCTTCAAGTAGCCCTAGGCACAGACTGTGGAAAAGCACTTTCATTGAGAGGGGTTGCCAAGCTTCTAAGAAATAACGAGTTTCAGAAATACAAGCAAATATTTTTTCACCCAATCATGATGATACGTGGTGGTAAGGAAAAGTACACAAATCCCACTTGGGTCACCAAATTTTGTTTTGATAGTTTGATGCCTTCGTTTACAGTAGCAGTTTTTATTTTCAGGTTTCACTCTGTTCTCTCCTATATTGATAGATGAATTTGGAACTCTAAATCCAACATGGTTTGTAGTAGCTCTTTGAAACTTGACAAAATAAAGGAGTTCTCAGTTTTGTCTCTATCGTTTGTTTCCTCTTCAAGTAATCCTAGGCACAGACTGAGGAAAAGCACTTTCATTGAAAGGGGTTGCCAAGCATCCAAGAAATTACGTGTTTCCAAAATACCAGCAAATATTTTTTCACCCAATCTTGATGATACGTGGTGGTAATGATCAGTACACAAATCCCACTTGGCTCACCAAATTTTGGTCTTCTAGGTTGAAGCGTTCGTCTACAGTAGCAGTTTTTATATTTAGGATTCCCTCTGTTCTCTCCTACATAGATAGATGAATTTGGAACTCTAAATACAAAATGGTTTGTTGTAGCTCTTTGAAACTTGACAAAATAAAGGAGTTCTCAGTTTTGTCTTTATGGTTTGTTACCTATTCATGTAGCCCTAGGCACAGACTCTGGAAAAGCACTTTCATTGAGAGCTGTTGCCAAGCTTATAAGAAATAACGAGTTTCCGAAATACCAGCAAGTATTTTTCCACCCAATCTTGATGATACTTGGTGCTAATGATCAGTACACAAATCCCTATTGGATCACCAAATTTTGTTCTTCTAGGTTGAAGCGTTCGTCTACAGTAGCAGTTTTTATATTTAGGTTTCCCTCTGTTCTCTCCTATATAGATAGATGAATTTGGAACTCTAAATCCAACATGGTTTGTAGAAGCTCTTTGAAACTTGACAAAATAAAGGAGTTCTCAGTTTTGTCTCTATGGTTTGTTTCCTCTTCAAGTAGCCCTAGGCACAGACTGTTGAAAAGCACTTTCATTGAGAGGGGTTGCCAAGCTTCTAAGAAATCACCAGTCTCCGAAATACCAGCAAATATTTTTTCACCCAATCTTGATGATACTTGGTGGTAATGATCAGTACACAAACTTCTCTTGGCTCACCAAATTTTGCTCTTCTAGGTTTAAGCGTTCGTCTACAGTAGCAGTTTTTATATTTAGGTTTCACTCTGTTCTCTCCTATAGATAGAGGAATTTGGAACTCTAAATCCAGCATGGTTTGTAGTAGCTCTTTGAAACTTGATAAAATAAAGAGTTCTCCGTTTTGTCTGTATGGTTTGTTTCCTCTTCAAGTAGCCCTAAGCGGAGTCTGTGGAAAAGCACTTTCATTGAAAGGGGTTGCCAAGCATCCAAGAAAATATGGGTTTCCAAAATACCAGCAAATATTTTTTCACCCAATCTTGATGATACGTGACGGTAATGATAAGTGCACAAATACCACTTGGCTCACCAAATTTTGTTCTTCTAGGTTGAAGCGTTCGTTTACAGTAGCAGTTTTTTATTTTTAGGTTTCACTCTGTTCTCTCCTATATAGATAGATGAATTTGGAACTCTAAATCCAACATGGCTTGTAGTAGCTCTTTGAAACTTGACAAAATAAAGTAGTTCTCAGTTTTGTCTCTATGGTTTGTTTCCTTTTTAAGTAGCCTTAGGCACAGAATCTGGAAAAGCACTTTCATTGAAAGGGGTTGTAAAGCTACCAAGAAATAATGAGTTTCCGAAATACCAGCAAATATTTTTTCACCCAATCTTGATGATACGTGGCGGTATTGATAAGTGCACAAATACCACTTGGCTCACCAAATTTTGTTCTTCTAGGTTGAAGCGTTCGTTTACAGTAGCAGTTTTTATTTTTAGGTTTCACTCTGTTCTCTCCTATATAGATAGATGAATTTGGAACACTAAATCCAACATGGTTTGTAGTAGCTCTTAGAAACTTTACAAAAAAAGTAGTTCTCAGTTTTGTCTCTATGATTTCTTTCCTCTTCAAGTAGCCCTAGGCACAGACTGTGGAAAAGCACTTTTCTTGAGAGAGTTTGCCAAGCTTCTAAGAAATAATGAGTCTCCGAAATACCAGCAAATATTTTTTCACCC